>NW_027066332.1:0-18905 GCF_032884065.1 Artemia franciscana
GTCAAAAGTTTTAGTTTTCGAGGGTAATAGCTACGTTGTTGAAAAATGAAGATATTAGACTATTTTATGATTGTAAAGTAAAGAATGTGATTAAAGGCTCTTTTCCTATGTCACAAAATTTTAGTTTTCGAGGGTAATAGCTACGTATGTTGAAAAAATGAAGATATTAGACTATTTTATGATTGCAAATGGTAAAGAATGTGATTAAAGGCTCTTTTCCTATGTCAAAATTTTAGTTGTCGAGGGTAATAGCTACGTATGTTGAAAAAATGAATATATTAGACTATTTTATGATTGCACATGGTAAAGAATGTGATTAAAGGCTCTTTTCCTATTTCAAAAGTTTTAGTTTTCGAGGGTAATAGCTACGTATGTTGAAAAATGAAGATATTAGACTATTTTATGATTGCAAATGGTAAAGAATGTGATTAAAGGCTCTTTTCCTATGTCAAAAATTTCGTTTTCGAGGGTAATAGCTACGTATGTTGAAAAAATGAAGATATTAGACTATTTTATGATTGCAAATGGTAAAGAATGTGATTAAAGACTCTTTTCCTATGTCAAAAGTTTTAGTTTTCGAGGGTAATAGCTACGTATGTTGAAAAAATGAAGATATTAGACTATTTTATGATTGCAAATGGTAAAGAATGTGATTAAAGGCTCTTTTCCTATTTCAAAAGTTTTAGTTTTCGAGGGTAATAGCTACGTATGTTAAAAAATGAAGATATTAGACTAATTTTACGATTGCAAATGGTAAAGAATGTGATTAAAGGCTCTTTTCCTATGTCAAAAGTTTTAGTTTTCGAGGGTAATAGCTACGTATGTTGAAAAAATGAAGATATTAGACTATTTTATGATTGCACATGGTAAAGAATGTGATTAAAGGCTCTTTTCCTATGTCAAAAGTTTTAGTTTTCGAGGGTAATAGCTACGTATGTTGAAAAAATGAAGATATTAGACTATTTTATGATTGCAAATGGTAAAGAATGTGATTAAAGGCTCTTTTCCTATGTTCAAAAGTTTTAGTTTTCGAGGGTAATAGCTACGTATGTTGAAAAAATGAAGATATTAGACTATTTTATGATTGCACATGGTAAAGAATGTGATTAAAGGCTCTTTTCCTATGTCAAAAGTTTTAGTTTTCGAGGGTAATAGCTACGTATGTTGAAAAAATGAAGATATTAGACTATTTTATGATTGCAAATGGTAAAGAATGTGATTAAAGGCTCTTTTCCTATGTCAAAGTTTTAGTTTTCGAGGGTAATAGCTACGTATGTTGAAAAAATGAAGATATTAGACTATTTTATGATTGCACATGGTAAAGAATGTGATTAAAGGCTCTTTTCCTATGTCAAAAGTTTTAGTTTTCGAGGGTAATAGCTACGTATGTTGAAAAAATGAAGATATTAGACTATTTTATGATTGCAAATGGTAAAGAATGTGATTAAAGGCTCTTTTCCTATTTCAAAAGTTTTAGTTTTGAGGGTAATAGCTACGTATGTTGAAAAAATCAATATATTAGACTATTTTATGATTGCACATGGTAAAGAATGTGATTAAAGGCTCTTTTCCTATTTCAAAAGTTTTAGTTTTCGAGGGTAATAGCTACGTATGTTGAAAAAATGAGATATTAGACTATTTTATGATTGCACATGGTAAAGAATGTGATTAAAGGCTCTTTTCCTATTTCAAAAGTTTTAGTTTTCGAGGGTAATAG
This sequence comes from Artemia franciscana, assembly GCF_032884065.1. Taxonomy (NCBI): domain Eukaryota; kingdom Metazoa; phylum Arthropoda; class Branchiopoda; order Anostraca; family Artemiidae; genus Artemia; species Artemia franciscana. Next base: position 1,718 of record NW_027066332.1, read on the forward strand.
CTACGTATGTTAAAAAAATGAAGATATTAGACTATTTTATGATTGCAAATGGTAAAGAATGTGATTAAAGGCTCTTTTCCTATGTCAAAAGTTTTAGTTTTCGAGGGTAATAGCTACGTATGTTGAAAAAATGAAGATATTAGACTATTTTATGATTGCAAATGGTAAAGAATGTGATTAAAGGCTCTTTTCCTATGTCAAAAGTCTTAGTTTTCGAGGGTAATAGCTACGCATGTTGAAAAAATGAAGATATTAGACAGTAATTTTATGATTGCAAATGGTAAAGAATGTGATTAAAGGCTCTTTTCCTATTTCAAAAGTTTTAGTTTTCGAGGGTAATAGCTACGTATGTTGAAAAAATGAAGATATTAGACTATTTTATGATTGCACATGGTAAAGAATGTGATTAAAGGCTCTTTTCCTATGTCAAAAGTTTTAGTTTTCGAGGGTAATAGCTACGTATGTTGAAAAAATGAAGATATTAGACTATTTTATGATTGCAAATGGTAAAGAATGTGATTAAAGGCTCTTTTCCTATGTAAAAAGTTTTAGTTTTCGAGGGTAATAGCTACGTATGTTGAAAAAATGAAGATATTAGACTATTTTATGATTGCAAATGGTAAAGAATGTGATTAAAGGCTCTTTTCCTATGTCAAAAGTTTTAGTTTTCGAGGGTAATAGCTACGTATGTTGAAAAAATGAAGATATTAGACTATTTTATGATTGCAAATGGTAAAGAATGTGATTAAAGGCTCTTTTCCTATGTCAAAACTTTTAGTTTTCGAGGGTAATAGCTACGTATGTTGAAAAATGAAGATATTAGACTATTTTATGATTGCACATGGTAAAGAATGTGATTAAAGGCTCTTTTCCTATGTCAAAAGTTTTAGTTTTTGAGGGTAATAGCTACGTATGTTGAAAAAATGAAGATATTAGACTATTTTATGATTGCAAATGGTAAAGAATGTGATTAAAGGCTCTTTTCCTATGTCAAAAGTTTTAGTTTTCGAGGGTAATAGCTACGTATGTTGAAAAAATGAAGATATTAGACTATTTTATGATTGCAAATGGTAAAGAATGTGATTAAAGGCTCTTTTCCTATGTCAAAAGTTTTAGTTTTCGAGGGTAATAGCTACGTATGTTGAAAAAATGAAGATATTAGACTATTTTATGATTGCACATGGTAAAGAGTGTGATTAAAGGCTCTTTTCCTATGTCAAAAGTTTTAGTTTTCGAGGTTAATAGCTACGTATGTTGAAAAAATGAAGATATTAGACTATTTTATGATTGCAAATGGTAAAGAATGTGATTAAAGGCTCTTTTCCTATGTCAAAAGTTTTAGTTTTCGAGGGTAATAGCTACGTATGTTGAAAAAATGAAGATATTAGACTATTTTATGATTGCAAATGGTAAAGAATGTGATTAAAGGCTCTTTTCCTATGTCAGAAGTTTTAGTTTTCGAGGGTAATAGCTACGTATGTTGAAAAAATGAAGATATTAGACTATTTTATGATTGCACATGGTAAAGAATGTGATTAAAGGCTCTTTTCCTATGTCAAAAGTTTTAGTTTTCGAGGGTAATAGCTACGTATGTTGAAAAAATGAAGATATTAGACTATTTTATGATTGCAAATGGTAAAGAATGTGATTAAAGGCTCTTTTCCTATGTCAAAAGTTTTAGTTTTCAAGGGTAATAGCTACGTATGTTGAAAAAATGAAGATATTAGACTATTTTATGATTGCAAATGGTAAAGAATGTGATTAAAGGCTCTTTTCCTATGTCAAAAGTTTTAGTTTTCGAGGGTAATAGCTACGTATGTTGAAAAAATGAAGATATTAGACTATTTTATGATTGCAAATGGTAAAGAATGTGATTAAAGGCTCTTTTCCTATGTCAAAAGTTTTAGTTTTCGAGGGTAATAGCTACGTATGTTGAAAAAATGAAGATATTAGACTATTTTATGATTGCAAATGGTAAAGAATGTGATTAAAGGCTCTTTTCCTATTTCAAAATTTTTGTTTAAGAGGGTAATAGCTACGTATGTTGAAAAAATGAAGATATTAGACTATTTTATGATTGCAAATGGTAAAGAATGTGATTAAAGGCTCTTTTCCTATGTCAAAAGTTTTAGTTATCGAGGGTAATAGCTACGTATGTTGAAAAAATGAATATATTAGACTATTTTATGATTGCAAATGGTAAAGAATGTGATTAAAGGCTCTTTTCCTATTTCAAAAGTTTTAGTTTTCGAGGGTAATAGCTACGTATGTTGAAAAAATGAAGATAGGCTCAAGAATGTGATTAAAGGCTCTTTTCCTATGTCAAAAGTTTTAGTTTTCGAGAGTAATAGCTACGATGTTGGTGAAGATAGCTACGTATGTTGAAAAAATGAAGATATTAGACTATTTTATGATTGCAAATGGTAAAGAGTGATTAAAGGCTCTTTTCCTATGTCAAAAGTTTTAGTTTTCGAGGGTAATAACTGCGTATGTTGAAAAAATGAAGATATTAGACTATTTTATGATTGCAAATGGTAAAGAGAGTGATTAAAGGCTCTTTTCCTATGTCAAAAGTTTTAGTTTTCGAGGGTAATAGCTACGTATGTTGGAAAAATGAAGATATTAGACTATTTTATGATTGCAAATGGTAAAGAATGTGATTAAAGGCTCTTTTCCTATGTCAAAAGTTTTAGTTTTCGAGGGTAATAGCTACGTATGTTGAAAAAATGAAGATATTAGACTATTTTATGATTGCACATGGTAAAGAGTGTGATTAAAGGCTCTTTTCCTATGTCAAAAGTTTTAGTTTTCGAGGGTAATAGCTACGTATGTTGAAAAAATGAAGATATTAGACTATTTTATGATTGCACATGGTAAAGAATGTGATTAAAGGCTCTTTTCCTATGTCAAAAGTTTTAGTTTTCGAGGGTAATAGCTACGTATGTTGGAAAAATGAAGATATTAGACTATTTTATGATTGCACCTGGTAAAGAATGTGCTTAAAGGCTCTTTTCCTATGTCAAAAGTTTTAGTTTTCGAGGGTAATAGCTACGTATGTTGAAAAAATGAAGATATTAGACTATTTTATGATTGCACATGGTAAAGAATGTGCTAAAGGCTCTTTTCCTATGTCAAAAGTTTTAGTTTCGAGGGTAATAGCTACGTATGTTGAAAAAATGAAGATATTAGACTATTTTATGATTGCACATGGTAAAGAATGTGATTAAAGGCTCTTTTCCTATGTCAAAATTTTAGTTTCGAGGGTAATAGCTACGTATGTTGAAAAAATGAAGATATTAGACTATTTTATGATTGCAAATGGTAAAGAATGTGATTAAAGGCTCTTTTCCTATTTCAAAAGTTTTAGTTTCGAGGGTAATAGCTACGTATGTTGAAAAAATGAAGATATTAGACTATTTTATGATTGCACATGGTAAAGAATGTGATTAAAGGCTCTTTTCCTATGTCAAAAGTTTTAGTTTTCGAGAGTAATAGCTACGTATGTTGAAAAAATGAAGATATTAGACTATTTTATGATTGCACATGGTAAAGAATGTGATTAAAGGCTCTTTTCCTATTTCAAAAGTTTTAGTTTTCGAGGGTAATAGCTACGTATGTTGAAAAAATGAAGATATTAGACTATTTTATGATTGCACCTGGTAAAGAATGTGCTTAAAGGCTCTTTTCCTATGTCCAAAGTTTTAGTTTTCGAGGGTAATAGCTACGTATGTTGAAAAAATGAAGATATTAGACTATTTTATGATTGCACATGGTAAAGAATGTGATTAAAGGCTCTTTTCCTATGTCACAAAATTTTAGTTGTCGAGGATAATAGCTACGGATGTTGAAAAAATGAAGATATTAGACTATTTTATGATTGCAAATGGTAAAGAATGTGATTAAAGACTCTTTTCCTATTTCAAAAGTTTTAGTTATCGAGGGTAATAGCTACGGATGTTGAAAAAATGAATATATTAGACTATCTTATGATTGCACATGGTAAAGAATGTGATTAAAGGCTCTTTTCCTATTTCAAAAGTTTTAGTTATCGAGGGTAATAGCTACGTATGTTGAAAAAATGAAGATATTAGACTATTTTATGATTGCACATGGTAAAGAATGTGATTAAAGGCTCTTTTCCTATTTCAAAAGTTTTAGTTTTCGAGGGTAATAGCTACGTATGTTGAAAAAATGAAGATATTAGACTATTTTATGATTGCACATGGTAAAGAATGTGCTTAAAGGCTCTTTTCCTATGTCAAAAGTTTTAGTTTTCGAGGGTAATAGCTACGTATGTTGAAAAAATGAAGATATTAGACTATTTTATGATTGCAAATGGTAAAGAATGTGATTAAAGGCTCTTTTCCTATGTCAAAAGTTTTAGTTTTCGAGGGTAATAGCTACGTATGTTGAAAAAATGAAGATATTAGACTATTTTATGATTGCAAATGGTAAAGAGTGTGATTAAAGGCTCTTTTCCTATGTCAAAAGTTTTAGTTTTCGAGGGTAATAGCTACGTATGTTGAAAAAATGAAGATATTAGACAATTTTATGATTGCAAATGGTAAAGAATGTGATAAAAGGCTCTTTTCCTATGTAAAAGTTTTAGTTTTCGAGGGTATTAGCTACGTATGTTGAAAAAATGAAGATATTAGACAATTTTATGATTGCACATGGTAAAGAATGTGATTAAAGGCTCTTTTCCTATGTCAAAAAATTTTAGTTTTCGAGGGTAATAGCAACGTATGTTGAAAAATGAAGATATTAGACTATTTTATGATTGCACATGGTAAAGAATGTGCTTAAAGGCTCTTTTCCTATGTCAAAAGTTTTAGTTTTCGAGGGTAATAGCAACGTATGTTGAAAAAATGAAGATATTACAGTATTTTATGATTGCAAATGGTAAAGAATGTGATTAAAGGCTCTTTTCCTATGTCAAAAGTTTTAGTTTTTGAGGGTAATAGCTACGTATGTTGAAAAAAAGAAGATATTAGACTATTTTATGATTGCAAATGGTAAAGAATGTGATTAAAGGCTCTTTTCCTATGTCAAAAGTTTTAGTTTTCGAGGGTAATAGCTACGTATGTTGAAAAAATGAAGATATTAGACTATTTTATGATTGCAAATGGTAAAGAATGTGATTAAAGGCTCTTTTCCTATGTCAAAAGTTTTAGTTTTCGAGGGTAATAGCTACGTATGTTGAAAAAATGAAGATATTAGACTATTTTTATGATTGCAAATGGTAAAGAATGTGATTAAAGGCTCTTTTCCTATGTCAAAAGTTTTAGTTTTCGAGGGTAATAGCTACGTATGTTGAAAAAATGAAGATATTAGACCATTTTATGATTGCAATGGTAAAGAATGTGATTAAAGGCTCTTTTCCTATGTCAAAAGTTTTAGTTTTCGAGGGTAATAGCTACGTGTGTTGAAAAAATGAAGATATTAGACTATTTTATGATTGCAAATGGTAAAGAATGTGATTAAAGGCTCTTTTCCTATGTCAGAAGTTTTAGTTTTCGAGGGTAATAGCTACGTATGTTGAAAAAATGAAGATATTAGACTATTTTATGATTGCACATGGTAAAGAATGTGCTTAAAGGCTCTTTTCCTATGTCAAAATTTTAGTGTTTCGAGGGTAATAGCTACGTATGTTGAAAAAATGAAGATATTAGACTATTTTATGATTGCACATGGTAAAGAATGTGATTAAAGGCTCTTTTCCTATGTCAAAAGTTTTAGTTTTCGAGGGTAATAGCTACGTATGTTGAAAAAATGAAGATATTAGACTATTTTATGATTGCAAATGGTAAAGAATGTGATTAAAGGCTCTTTTCCTATGTCAAAAGTTTTAGTTTAAGAGGGTAATAGCTACGTATGTTGAAAAAATGAAGATATTAGACTATTTTATGATTGCAAATGGTAAAGAATGTGATTAAAGGCTCTTTTCCTATTTCAAAAGTTTTAGTTATCGAGGGTAATAGCTACGTATGTTGAAAAAATGAATATATTAGACTATTTTATGATTGCACATGGTAAAGAATGTGATTAAAGGCTCTTTTCCTATTTCAAAAGTTTTAGTTTTCGAGGGTAATAGCTACGTATGTTGAAAAAATGAAGATATTAGACTATTTTATGATTGCACATGGTAAAGAATGTGATTAAAGGCTCTTTTCCTATGTCAAAAGTTTTAGTTTTCGAGGGTAATAGCTACGTATGTTGAAAAAATGAAGATATTAGACTATTTTATGATTGCAAATGGTAAAGAATGTGATTAAAGGCTCTTTTCCTATGTCAAAAGTTTTAGTTTTCGAGGGTAATAGCTACGCATGTTGAAAAAATGAAGATATTAGACTATTTTATGATTGCAAATGGTAAAGAATGTGATTAAAGGCTCTTTTCCTATTTCAAAAGTTTTAGTTTTCGAGGGTAATAGCTACGCATGTTGAAAAAATGAAGATATTAGACTATTTTATGATTGCAAATGGTAAAGAATGTGATTAAAGGCTCTTTTCCTATGTTCAAAAGTTTTAGTTTTCGAGGGTAATAGCTACGTATGTTGAAAAAATGAAGATATTAGACTATTTTATGATTGCAAATGGTAAAGAATGTGATTAAAGGCTCTTTTCCTATGTCAAAAGTTTTAGTTTTCGAGGGTAATAGCTACGTATGTTGAAAAAATGAAGATATTAGACTATTTTATGATTGCAAATGGTAAAGAATGTGATTAAAGGCTCTTTTCCTATGTCAAAAGTTTTAGTTTTCGAGGGTAATAGCTACGTATGTTGAAAAAATGAAGATATTAGACTATTTTATGATTGCAAATGGTAAAGAATGTGATTAAAGGCTCTTTTCCTATTTCAAAAGTTTTAGTTTTCGAGGGTAATAGCTACGTATGTTGAAAAAATGGATATTAGACTATTTTATGATTGCAAATGGTAAAGAATGTGATTAAAGGCTCTTTTCCTATGTCAAAAGTTTTAGTTTTCGAGGGTAATAGCTACGTATGTTGAAAAAATGGAGATATTAGACTATTTTATGATTGCAAATGGTAAAGAATGTGATTAAAGGCTCTTTTCCTATGTCAAAAGTTTTAGTTTTCGAGGGTAATAGCTACGTATGTTGAAAAAATGAAGATATTAGACTATTTTATGATTGCACATGGTAAAGAGTGTGATTAAAGGCTCTTTTCCTATGTCAAAAGTTTTAGTTTTCGAGGGTAATAACTACGTGTGTTGAAAAAATGAAGATATTAGTCTTTTTTATGATTGCACCTGGTAAAGAATGTGCTTAAAGGCTCTTTTCCTATGTCAGAAGTTTTAGTTTTCGAGGGTAATAGCTACGTATGTTGAAAAAATGAAGATATTAGCCTATTTTATGATTGCACATGGTAAAGAATGTGCTTAAAGGCTCTTTTCCTATGTCAGAAGTTTTAGTTTTCGAGGGTAATAGCTACGTATGTTGAAAAAATGAAGATATTAGACTATTTTATGATTGCACATGGTAAAGAATGTGCTTAAAGGCTCTTTTCCTATGTCAAAAATTTTAGTTGTCGAGGGTAATAGCTACGTATGTTGAAAAAATGAAGATATTAGACTATTTTATGATTGCAAATGGTAAAGAATGTGATTAAAGGCTCTTTTCCTATGTCAAAAGTTTTAGTTTTCAAGGGTAATAGCTACGTATGTTGAAAAAATGAAGATATTAGACTATTTTATGATTGCAAATGGTAAAGAATGTGATTAAAGGCTCTTTTCCTATGTCACAAAATTTTGTTTAAGAGGGTAATAGCTACGGATGTTGAAAAAATAAAGATATTAGACTATTTTATGATTGCAAATGGTAAAGAAGTTGATTAAAGGCTCTTTTCCTATATCAAAAGTTTTAGTTTTCGAGGGTAATAGCTACGTATGTTGAAAAAATGAAGATATTAGACTATTTTATGATTGCAAATGGTAAAGAATGTGATTAAAGGCTCTTTTCCTATGTCAAAAGTTTTAGTTTTCGAGGGTAATAGCTACGTATGTTGAAAAAATGAAGATATTAGACTATTTTATGATTGCAAATGGTAAAGAATGTGATTAAAGGCTCTTTTCCTATGTCAAAAGTTTTAGTTTTCGAGGGTAATAGCTACGTATGTTGAAAAAATGAAGATATTAGACTATTTTATGATTGCAAATGGTAAAGAATGTGATTAAAGGCTCTTTTCCTATGTCAAAAGTTTTAGTTTTCGAGGGTAATAGCTACGATGTTGAAAAAATGAAGATATTAGACTATTTTATGATTGCACATGGTAAAGAATGTGATTAAAGGCTCTTTTCCTATGTCAAAAGTTTTAGTTTTCGAGGGTAATAGCTACGTATGTTGAAAAAATGAAGATATTAGACTATTTTATGATTGCACATGGTAAAGAATGTGCTTAAAGGCTCTTTTCCTATGTCAAAAGTTTTAGTTTTCGAGGGTAATAGCTACGTATGTTGAAAAAATGAAGATATTAGACTATTTTATGATTGCAAATGGTAAAGAATGTGATTAAAGGCTCTTTTCCTATGTCAAAAGTTTTAGTTTTCGAGGGTAATAGCTACGTATGTTGAAAAAATGAAGATATTAGACTATTTTATGATTGCAAATGGTAAAGAATGTGATTAAAGGCTCTTTTCCTATGTCAAAATTTTAGTTTTCGAGGGTAATAGCTACGTATGTTGAAAAAATGAAGATATTAGACTATTTTATGATTGCAAATGGTAAAGAATGTGATTAAAGGCTCTTTTCCTATGTCAAAAGTTTTAGTTTCGAGGGTAATAGCTACGTATGTTGAAAAAATGAAGATATTAGACTATTTTATGATTGCAAATGGTAAAGAATGTGATTAAAGGCTCTTTTCCTATGTCAAAAGTTTTAGTTTTCGAGGGTAATAGCTACGTATGTTGAAAAAATGAAGATATTAGACTATTTTATGATTGCAAATGAATGTGATTAAAGGCTCTTTTCCTATGTCAAAAGTTTTAGTTTTCGAGGGTAATAGCTACGTATGTTGAAAAAATGAAGATATTAGACTATTTTATGATTGCAAATGGTAAAGAATGTGATTAAAGGCTCTTTTCCTATGTCAAAAGTTTTAGTTTTCGAGGGTAATAGCTACGTATGTTGAAAAAATGAAGATATTAGACTATTTTATGATTGCACATGGTAAAGAATGTGATTAAAGGCTCTTTTCCTATGTCAAAAGTTTTAGTTTTCGAGGGTAATAGCTACGTATGTTGAAAAAATGAAGATATTAGACTATTTTATGATTGCAAATGGTAAAGAATGTGATTAAAGGCTCTTTTCCTATGTCAAAAGTTTTAGTTTTCGAGGGTAATAGCTACGTATGTTGAAAAAATGAAGATATTAGACTATTTTATGATTGCAAATGGTAAAGAATGTGATTAAAGGCTCTTTTCCTATGTCAAAAGTTTTAGTTTTCGAGGGTAATAGCTACGTATGTTGAAAAAATGAAGATATTAGACTATTTTATGATTGCACATGGTAAAGAATGTGATTAAAGGCTCTTTTCCTATGTCAAAAGTTTTAGTTTTCGAGGGTAATAGCTACGTATGTTGAAAAAATGAAGATATTAGACTATTTTATGATTGCAAATGGTAAAGAATGTGATTAAAGGCTCTTTTCCTATGTCAAAAGTTTTAGTTTTCGAGGGTAATAGCTACGTATGTTGAAAAAATGAAGATATTAGACTATTTTATGATTGCAAATGGTAAAGAATGTGATTAAAGGCTCTTTTCCTATGTCAAAAGTTTTAGTTTTCGAGGGTAATAGCTACGTATGTTGAAAAAATGAAGATATTAGACTATTTTATGATTGCAAATGGTAAAGAATGTGATTAAAGGCTCTTTTCCTATGTCAAAAGTTTTAGTTTTCGAGGGTAATAGCTACGTATGTTGAAAAAATGAAGATATTAGACTATTTTATGATTGCAAATGGTAAAGAATGTGATTAAAGGCTCTTTTCCTATGTCAAAAGTTTTAGTTTTCGAGGGTAATAGCTACGTATGTTGAAAAAATGAAGATATTAGACTATTTTATGATTGCAAATGGTAAAGAATGTGATTAAAGGCTCTTTTCCTATGTCAAAAGTTTTAGTTTTCGAGGGTAATAGCTACGTATGTTGAAAAAATGAAGATATTAGACTATTTTATGATTGCAAATGGTAAAGAATGTGATTAAAGGCTCTTTTCCTATGTCAAAAGTTTTAGTTTTCGAGGGTAATAGCTACGTATGTTGAAAAAATGAAGATATTAGACTATTTTATGATTGCAAATGGTAAAGAATGTGATTAAAGGCTCTTTTCCTATGTCAAAAGTTTTAGTTTTCGAGGGTAATAGCTACGTATGTTGAAAAAATGAAGATATTAGACTATTTTATGATTGCAAATGGTAAAGAATGTGATTAAAGGCTCTTTTCCTATGTCAAAAGTTTTAGTTTTCGAGGGTAATAGCTACGTATGTTGAAAAAATGAAGATATTAGACTATTTTATGATTGCAATGGTAAAGAATGTGATTAAAGGCTCTTTTCCTATGTCAAAAGTTTTAGTTTTCGAGGGTAATAGCTACGTATGTTGAAAAAATGAAGATATTAGACTATTTTATGATTGCAAATGGTAAAGAATGTGATTAAAGGCTCTTTTCCTATGTCAAAAGTTTTAGTTTTCGAGGGTAATAGCTACGTATGTTGAAAAAATGAAGATATTAGACTATTTTATGATTGCAAATGGTAAAGAATGTGATTAAAGGCTCTTTTCCTATGTCAAAAGTTTTAGTTTTCGAGGGTAATAGCTACGTATGTTGAAAAAATGAAGATATTAGACTATTTTATGATTGCACATGGTAAAGAATGTGATTAAAGGCTCTTTTCCTATGTCAAAAGTTTTAGTTTTCGAGGGTAATAGCTACGTATGTTGAAAAAATGAAGATATTAGACTATTTTATGATTGCACATGGTAAAGAATGTGCTTAAAGGCTCTTTTCCTATGTCAAAAGTTTTAGTTTTCGAGGGTAATAGCTACGTATGTTGAAAAAATGAAGATATTAGACTATTTTATGATTGCAAATGGTAAAGAATGTGATTAAAGGCTCTTTTCCTATGTCAAAAGTTTTAGTTTTCGAGGGTAATAGCTACGTATGTTGAAAAAATGAAGATATTAGACTATTTTATGATTGCAAATGGTAAAGAATGTGATTAAAGGCTCTTTTCCTATGTCAAAAGTTTTAGTTTTCGAGGGTAATAGCTACGTATGTTGAAAAAATGAAGATATTAGACTATTTTATGATTGCAAATGGTAAAGAATGTGATTAAAGGCTCTTTTCCTATGTCAAAAGTTTTAGTTTTCGAGGGTAATAGCTACGTATGTTGAAAAAATGAAGATATTAGACTATTTTATGATTGCACATGGTAAAGAATGTGATTAAAGGCTCTTTTCCTATGTCAAAAGTTTTAGTTTTCGAGGGTAATAGCTACGTATGTTGAAAAAATGAAGATATTAGACTATTTTATGATTGCAAATGGTAAAGAATGTGATTAAAGGCTCTTTTCCTATGTCAAAAGTTTTAGTTTTCGAGGGTAATAGCTACGTATGTTGAAAAAATGAAGATATTAGACTATTTTATGATTGCACATGGTAAAGAATGTGATTAAAGGCTCTTTTCCTATGTCAAAAGTTTTAGTTTCGAGGGTAATAGCTACGTATGTTGAAAAAATGAAGATATTAGACTATTTTATGATTGCAAATGGTAAAGAATGTGATTAAAGGCTCTTTTCCTATGTCAAAAGTTTTAGTTTTCGAGGGTAATAGCTACGTATGTTGAAAAAATGAAGATATTAGACTATTTTATGATTGCAAATGGTAAAGAATGTGATTAAAGGCTCTTTTCCTATGTCAAAAGTTTTAGTTTTCGAGGGTAATAGCTACGTATGTTGAAAAAATGAAGATATTAGACTATTTTATGATTGCAAATGGTAAAGAATGTGATTAAAGGCTCTTTTCCTATGTCAAAAGTTTTAGTTTTCGAGGGTAATAGCTACGTATGTTGAAAAAATGAAGATATTAGACTATTTTATGATTGCAATGGTAAAGAATGTGATTAAAGGCTCTTTTCCTATGTCAAAAGTTTTAGTTTTCGAGGGTAATAGCTACGTATGTTGAAAAAATGAAGATATTAGACTATTTTATGATTGCAAATGGTAAAGAATGTGATTAAAGGCTCTTTTCCTATGTCAAAAGTTTTAGTTTTCGAGGGTAATAGCTACGTATGTTGAAAAAATGAAGATATTAGACTATTTTATGATTGCAAATGGTAAAGAATGTGATTAAAGGCTCTTTTCCTATGTCAAAAGTTTTAGTTTTCGAGGGTAATAGCTACGTATGTTGAAAAAATGAAGATATTAGACTCAAAGAATGTGATTAAAGGCTCTTTTCCTATGTCAAAAGTTTTAGTTTTCGAGGTAATAGCTACGTATGTTGAGCTACGTATGTTGAAAAAATGAAGATATTAGACTATTTTATGATTGCAAATGGTAAAGAATGTGATTAAAGGCTCTTTTCCTATGTCAAAAGTTTTAGTTTTCGAGGGTAATAGCTACGTATGTTGAAAAAATGAAGATATTAGACTATTTTATGATTGCAAATGGTAAAGAATGTGATTAAAGGCTCTTTTCCTATGTCAAAAGTTTTAGTTTTCGAGGGTAATAGCTACGTATGTTGAAAAATGAAGATATTAGACTATTTTATGATTGCAAATGGTAAAGAATGTGATTAAAGGCTCTTTTCCTATGTCAAAAGTTTTAGTTTTCGAGGGTAATAGCTACGTATGTTGAAAAAATGAAGATATTAGACTATTTTATGATTGCAAATGGTAAAGAATGTGATTAAAGGCTCTTTTCCTATGTCAAAAGTTTTAGTTTTCGAGGGTAATAGCTACGTATGTTGAAAAAATGAAGATATTAGACTATTTTATGATTGCAAATGGTAAAGAATGTGATTAAAGGCTCTTTTCCTATGTCAAAAGTTTTAGTTTTCGAGGGTAATAGCTACGTATGTTGAAAAAATGAAGATATTAGACTATTTTATGATTGCAAATGGTAAAGAATGTGATTAAAGGCTCTTTTCCTATGTCAAAAGTTTTAGTTTTCGAGGGTAATAGCTACGTATGTTGAAAAAATGAAGATATTAGACTATTTTATGATTGCAAATGGTAAAGAATGTGATTAAAGGCTCTTTTCCTATGTCAAAAGTTTTAGTTTTCGAGGGTAATAGCTACGTATGTTGAAAAAATGAAGATATTAGACTATTTTATGATTGCAACTGGTAAAGAATGTGCTTAAAGGCTCTTTTCCTATGTCAAAAGTTTTAGTTTTCGAGGGTAATAGCTACGTGTGTTGAAAAAATGAAGATATTAGACTATTTTATGATTGCAAATGGTAAAGAATGTGATTAAAGGCTCTTTTCCTATGTCAGAAGTTTTAGTTTTCGAGGGTAATAGCTACGTATGTTGAAAAATGAAGATATTAGACTATTTTATGATTGCACATGGTAAAGAATGTGCTTAAAGGCTCTTCTCCTATGTCAAAATTTTAGTTTCTGAGGGTAATAGCTACGTATGTTGAAAAAATGAAGATATTAGACTATTTTATGATTGCACATGGTAAAGAATGTGATTAAAGGCTCTTTTCCTATGTCAAAAGTTTTAGTTTTCAGGGTAATAGCTACGTATGTTGAAAAAATGAAGATATTAGACTATTTTATGATTGCAAATGGTAAAGAATGTGATTAAAGGCTCTTTTCCTATGTCAAAAGTTTTAGTTTTCGAGGGTAATAGCTACGGATGTTGAAAAAATGAAGATATTAGACTATTTTATGATTGCAAATGGTAAAGAATGTGATTAAAGGCTCTTTTCCTATTTCAAAAGTTTTAGTTATCGAGGGTAATAGCTACGTATGTTGAAAAAATGAATATATTAGACTATTTTATGATTGCACATGGTAAAGAATGTGATTAAAGGCTCTTTTCCTATTTCAAAAGTTTTAGTTTTCGAGGGTAATAGCTACGTATGTTGAAAAAATGAAGATATTAGACTATTTTATGATCGCACATGGTAAAGAATGTGATTAAAGGCTCTTTTCCTATGTCAAAAGTTTTAGTTTTCGAGGGTAATAGCTACGTATGTTGAAAAAATGAAGATATTAGACTATTTTATGATTGCAAATGGTAAAGAATGTGATTAAAGGCTCTTTTCCTATGTCAAAAGTTTTAGTTTTCGAGGGTAATAGCTACGTATGTTGAAAAAATGAAGATATTAGACTAATTTTATGATTGCAAATGGTAAAGAATGTGATTAAAGGCTCTTTTCCTATTTCAAAAGTTTTAGTTTTCGAGGGTAATAGCTACGCATGTTGAAAAAATGAAGATATTACACTAATTTTATGATTGCAAATGGTAAAGAATGTGATTAAAGGCTCTTTTCCTATTTCAAAAGTTTTAGTTTTCGAGGGTAATAGCTACGTATGTTGAAAAAATGAAGATATTAGACTATTTTATGATTGCAAATGGTAAAGAATGTGATTAAAGGCTCTTTTCCTATGTCAAAAGTTTTAGTTTTCGAGGGTAATAGCTACGTATGTTGAAAAAATGAAGATATTAGACTATTTTATGATTGCAAATGGTAAAGAATGTGATTAAAGGCTCTTTTCCTATGTCAAAAGTTTTAGTTTTCGAGGGTAATAGCTACCTATGTTGAAAAAATGAAGATATTAGACTATTTTATGATTGCAAATGGTAAAGAATGTGATTAAAGGCTCTTTTCCTATTTCAAAAGTTTTAGTTTTCGAGGGTAATAGCTACGTATGTTGAAAAAATGGGGATATTAGACTATTTTATGATTGCAAATGGTAAAGAATGTGATTAAAGGCTCTTTTCCTATGTCAAAAGTTTTAGTTTTCGAGGGTAATAGCTACGTATGTTGAAAAAATGGAGATATTAGACTATTTTATGATTGCAAATGGTAAAGAATGTGATTAAAGGCTCTTTTCCTATGTCAAAAGTTTTAGTTTTCGAGGGTAATAGCTACGTATGTTGAAAAAATGAAGATATTAGACTATTTTATGATTGCACATGGTAAAGAGTGTGATTAAAGGCTCTTTTCCTATGTCAAAAGTTTTAGTTTTCGAGGGTAATAACTACGTGTGTTGAAAAAATGAAGATATTAGTCTTTTTTATGATTGCACCTGGTAAAGAATGTGCTTAAAGGCTCTTTTCCTATGTCAGAAGTTTTAGTTTTCGAGGGTAATAGCTACGTATGTTGAAAAAATAAAGATATTAGCCTATTTTATGATTGCACATGGTAAAGAATGTGCTTAAAGGCTCTTTTCCTATGTCAGAAGTTTTAGTTTTCGAGGGTAATAGCTACGTATGTTGAAAAAATGAAGATATTAGACTATTTTATGATTGCACATGGTAAAGAATGTGCTTAAAGGCTCTTTTCCTATGTCAAAAATTTTAGTTGTCGAGGGTAATAGCTACGTATGTTGAAAAAATGAAGATATTAGACTATTTTATGATTGCAAATGGTAAAGAATGTGATTAAAGGCTCTTTTCCTATGTCAAAAGTTTTAGTTTTCAAGGGTAATAGCTACGTATGTTGAAAAAATGAAGATATTAGACTATTTTATGATTGCAAATGGTAAAGAATGTGATTAAAGGCTCTTTTCCTATGTCACAAAATTTTGTTTAAGAGGGTAATAGCTACGGATGTTGAAAAAATAAAGATATTAGACTATTTTATGATTGCAAATGGTAAAGAAGTTGATTAAAGGCTCTTTTCCTATATCAAAAGTTTTAGTTTTCGAGGGTAATAGCTACGTATGTTGAAAAAATGAAGATATTAGACTATTTTATGATTGCAAATGGTAAAGAATGTGATTAAAGGCTCTTTTCCTATGTCAAAAGTTTTAGTTTTCGAGGGTAATAGCTACGTATGTTGAAAAAATGAAGATATTAGACTATTTTATGATTGCAAATGGTAAAGAATGTGATTAAAGGCTCTTTTCCTATGTCAAAAGTTTTAGTTTTCGAGGGTAATAGCTACCTATGTTGAAAAAATGAAGATATTAGACTATTTTATGATTGCAAATGGTAAAGAATGTGATTAAAGGCTCTTTTCCTATGTCAAAAGTTTTAGTTTTCGAGGGTAATAGCTACCTATGTTGAAAAAATGAAGATATTAGACTATTTTATGATTGCACATGGTAAAGAATGTGATTAAAGGCTCTTTTCCTATGTCAAAAGTTTTAGTTTTCGAGGGTAATAGCTACGTATGTTGGAAAAATGAAGATATTAGACTATTTTATGATTGCACATGGTAAAGAATGTGCTTAAAGGCTCTTTTCCTATGTCAAAAGTTTTAGTTTTCGAGGGTAATAGCTACGTATGTTGAAAAAATGAAGATATTAGACTATTTTATGATTGCAAATGGTAAAGAATGTGATTAAAGGCTCTTTTCCTATGTCAAAAGTTTTAGTTTTCGAGGGTAATAGCTACGTATGTTGAAAAAATGAAGATATTAGACTATTTTATGATTGCAAATGGTAAAGAATGTGATTAAAGGCTCTTTTCCTATGTCAAAGTTTTAGTTTTCGAGGGTAATAGCTACGTATGTTGAAAAAATGAAGATATTAGACTTTTTTATGATTGCATATGGTAAAGAATGTGATTAAAGGCTCTTTTCCTATGTCAAAAGTTTTAGTTTCGAGGGTAATAGCTACGTATGTTGAAAAAATGAAGATATTAGACTATTTTATGATTGCAAATGGTAAAGAATGTGATTAAAGGCTCTTTTCCTATGTCAAAAGTTTTAGTTTTCGAAGGGTAATAGCTACGTATGTTGAAAAAATGAAGATATTAGACTATTTTATGATTGCAAATGGTAAAGAATGTGATTAAAGGCTCTTTTCCTATGTCAAAAGTTTTAGTTTTCGAGGGTAATAGCTACGTATGTTGAAAAAATGAAATATTAGACTATTTTATGATTGCAAATGGTAAAGAATGTGATTAAAGGCTCTTTTCCTATTTCAAAAGTTTTAGTTTCGAGGGTAATAGCTACGTATGTTGAAAAAATGAAGATATTAGACTATTTTATGATT
>NW_027066333.1:0-18903 GCF_032884065.1 Artemia franciscana
TGAGATATTAGACTATTTTATGATTGCAAATGGTAAAGAATGTGATTAAAGGCTCTTTTCCTATGTCAAAAGTTTTAGTTTTCGAGGGTAATAGCTACGTATGTTGGAAAAATGAAGATATTAGACTATTTTATGATTGCACATGGTAAAGAAAGTGCTTAAAGGCTCTTTTCCTATTTCAAAAGTTTTAGTTTTCGAGGGTAATAGCTATGTATGTTGGAAAAATGAAGATATTAGACTATTTTATGATTGCACATGGTAAAGAATGTGATTAAAGGCTCTTTTCCTATGTCAAAAGTTTTAGTTTTCGAGGGTAATAGCTACGTATGTTGAAAAAATGAAGATATTAGACTATTTTATGATTGTAAATTGTTTAGAATGTGATTAAAGGATCTTTTCCTATGTCAAAAGTTTTAGTTTTCGAGGGTAATAGCTACGTATGTTGAAAAAATGAAGATATTAGACTATTTTATAATTGCAAATGGTAACGAATGTGATTAAAGGCTCTTTTCCTATGTCAAAAGTTTTAGTTTTCGAGGGTAATAGCTACGTATGTTGAAAAAATGAAGATATTAGACTATTTTATAATTGCAAAAGGTAACAAATGTGATTAAAGGCTCTTTTCCTATGTCAAAAGTTTTAGTTTTCGAGGGTAATAGCTACGTATGTTGGAAAAATGAAGATATTAGACTATTTTATGATTGCACATGGTAAAGAATGTGATTAAAGGCTCTTTTCCTATGTCAAAAGCTTTAGTTTTCGAGGGTAATAGCTACGTATGTTGAAAAAATGAAGATATTAGACTATTTTATGATTGCAAATGGTAAAAAATGTGATTAAAGGCTCTTTTCCTATTTCAAAAGTTTTTGTTTACGAGGGTAATAGCTACGTATGTTGGAAAAATGAAGATATTAGACTATTTTATAATTGCAAATGGTAACGAATGTGATTAAAGGCTCTTTTCCTATGTCAAAAGTTTTAGTTTTCGAGGGTAATAGCTACGTATGTTGAAAAAATGAAGATATTAGACTATTTTATAATTGCAAATGGTAACGAATGTAATTAAAGGCTCTTTTCCTATGTCAAAAGTTTTAGTTTTCGAGGGTAATAGCTACGTATGTTGAAAAAATGAAGATATTAGACTATTTTATGATTGCAAATGGTAAAGAATTTGATTAAATGCTCTTTTCCTATGTCAAAAGTTTTAGTTTTCGAGGGTAATAGCTACGTATGTTGAAAAAATGAAGATATTAGACTATTTTATAATTGCACATGGTAAAAAATGTGATTAAAGGCTCTTTTCCTATGTCAAAAATTTTAGTTTTCGAGGGTAATAGCTACGTATGTTGGAAAAATGAAGATATTAGACTATTTTATGATTGCACATGGTAAAGAAAGTGCTTAAAGGCTCTTTTCCTATTTCAAAAGTTTTAGTTTTTGAGGGTAATAGCTACGTATGTTGAAAAAATGAAGATATTAGACTATTTTATGATTGCAAATGGTAAAGAATGTGATTAAAGGCTCTTTTCCTATGTCAAAAGTTTTAGTTTTCGAGGGTAATAGCTACGTATGTTGGAAAAATGAAAATATTAGACTATTTTATGATTGCACATGGTAAAGAATGTGATTAAAGGCTCTTTTCCTATGTCAAAAGTTTTAGTTTTCGAGGGTAATAGCTACGTATGTTGGAAAAATGAAGATATTAGACTATTTTATGATTGGACATGGTAAAGATAGTGCTTAAAGGCTCTTTTCCTATTTCAAAAGTTTTTGTTTACGAGGGTAGTAGCTACGTATGTTGGAAATATGAAGATATTAGACTATTTTATGATTGCACATGGTAAAGAATGTGATTAAAGGCTCTTTTCCTATGTCAAAAGTTTTAGTTTTCGAGGGTAATAGCTACTTATGTTGGAAAAATGAAGATATTAGACTATTTTATGATTGCACATGGTAAAGAAAGTACTTAAAGGCTATTTTCCTATGTCAAAAGTTTTAGTTTTCGAGGATAATAGCTACGTATGTTGAAAAAATTAAGATATTAGACTATTTTATGATCGCAAATGGTAAAGAATGTGATTAAAGGCTCTTTTCCTATGTCAAAAGTTTTAGTTTTCGAGGGTAATAGCTACGTATTTTGGAAAAATGAAGATATTAGACTATTTTATGATTGCACATGGTAAAGAAAGTGCTTAAAGGCTCTTTTCCTATTTCAAAAGTTTTAGTTTTCGAGGGTAATAGCTACGTATGTTGAAAAAATGAAGGTATTAGACTATTTTATGATTGCAAATGGTAAAGAATGTGATTAAAGGCTCTTTTCCTATGTCAAAAGTTTTAGTTTTCGAGGGTAATAGCTACGTATGTTGAAAAAATGAAGATATTAGACTATTTTATAATTGCAAATGGTAACGAATGTGATTAAAAGCTCTTTTCCTATGTCAAAAGTTTTAGTTTTCGAGGGTAATAGCTACGTATGTTGGAAAAATGAAGATATTAGACTATTTTATGATTGCACATGGTAAAGAATGTGATTAAAGGCTCTTTTCCTATGTCAAAAGTTTTAGTTTTCGAGGGTAATAGCTACGTATGTTGGAAAAATGAAGATATTAGACTATTTTATGATTGCACATGGTAAAGAAAGTGCTTAAAGGCTCTTTTCCTATTTCAAAAGTTTTAGTTTTCGAGGGTAATAGCTACGTATGTTGAAAAAATTAAGATATTAGACTATTTTATGATCGCAAATGGTAAAGAATGTGATTAAAGGCTCTTTTCCTATGTCAAAAGTTTTAGTTTTCGATGGTAATAGCTACGTATGTTGGAAAAATTAAGATATTAGACTATTTTATGATTGCACATGGTAAAGAAAGTGCTTAAAGGCTCTTTTACTATTTCAAAAGTTTTAGTTTTCGAGGGTAATAGCTACGTATGTTGAAAAAATGAAGATATTAGACTATTTTATGATTGCAAATGGTAAAGAATGTGATTAAAGGCTCTTTAACTATGTCAAAAGTTTTAGTTTTCGAGGGTAATAGCTACGTATGTTGAAAAAATGAAGATATTAGACTATTTTATAATTGCAAATGGTAACGAATGTGATTAAAAGCTCTTTTCCTATGTCAAAAGTTTTAGTTTTCGAGGGTAATAGCTACGTATGTTGGAAAAATGAAGATATTAGACTTTTATGATTGCACATGGTAAAGAATGTGATTAAAGGCTCTTTTCCTATGTCAAAAGTTTTAGTTTTCGAGGGTAATAGCTACGTATGTTGGAAAAATGAAGATATTAGACTATTTTATGATTGCACATGGTAAAGAAAGTGCTTAAAGGCTCTTTTCCTATTTCAAAAGTTTTAGTTTTCGAGGGTAATAGCTACGTATGTTGAAAAAATGAAGATATTAGACTATTTTATGATTGCATATGGTAAAGAATGTGCTTAAAGGCTCTTTTCCTATGGCAAAAGTTTTAGTTTTCGAGGGTAATAGCTACGTATGTTGGAAAAATGAAGATATTAGACTATTTTATGATTGCACATGGTAAAGAATGTGAATAAAGGCTCTTTTCCTATGTCAAAAGTTTTAGTTTTCGAGGGTAATAGCTACGTATGTTGAAAAAATGAAGATATTAGACTATTTTATGATTGCAAATGGTAAAGAATGTCATTAAAGGCTCTTTTCCTATGTCGAAAGTTTTAGTTTTCGAGGGTAATAGCTACGTATGTTGAAAAAATGAAGATATTAGACTATTTTATAATTGCAAATGGTAACGAATGTGATTAAAGGCTCTTTTCCTATGTCAAAAGTTTTAGTTTTCGAAGGTAATAGCTACGTATGTTGGAAAAATGAAGATATTAGACTATTTTATGATTGCACATGGTAAAGAATGTGATTAAAGGCTCTTTTCCTATTTCAAAAGTTTTATTTTTCGAGGGTAATAGCTACGTATGTTGGAAAAATGAAGATATTAGACTATTTTATAATTGCAAATGGTAACAAATGTGATTAAAGTCTCTTTTCCTATGTCAAAAGTTTTAGTTTTCGAGGGTAATAGCTACGTATGTTGAAAAAATGAAGATATTAGACTATTTTATAATTGCAAATGGTAACGAATGTGATTAAAGGCTCTTTTCCTATGTCAAAAGTTTTAGTTTTCGAGGGTAATAGCTACGCATGTTGAAAAAATGAAGATATTAGACTATTTTATAATTGCAAAAGGTAACGAATGTGATTAAAGGCTCTTTTCCTATGTCAAAAGTTTTAGTTTTCGAGGGTAATAGCTACGTATGTTGGAAAAATGAAGATATTAGACTATTTTATGATTGCACATGGTAAAGAATGTGATTAAAGGCTCTTTTCCTATGTCAAAAGTTTTAGTTTTCGAGGGTAATAGCTACGTATGTTGGAAAAATGAAGATATTAGACTATTTTATGATTGGACATGGTAAAGAAAGTGCTTAAAGGCTCTTTTCCTATTTCAAAAGTTTTAGTTTTCGAGGGTAATAGCTACGTATGTTGAAAAAATGAAGATATTAGACTATTTTATGATTGCACATGGTAAAGAATGTGATTAAAGGCTCTTTTCCTATGTCAAAAGTTTTAGTTTTCGAGGGTAATAGCTAGTTATGTTGGAAAAATGAAGATATTAGACTATTTTATGATTGCACATGGTAAAGAAAGTGCTTAAAGGCTCTTTTCCTATTTCAAAAGTTTTAGTTTTCGAGGGTAATAGCTACGTATGTTGAAAAAATGAAGATATTAGACTATTTTATGATTGCAAATGGTAAAGAATGTGATTAAAGGCTCTTTTCCTATGTCAAAAGTTTTAGTTTTCGAGGGTAATAACTACGTATGTTGAAAAAATGAAGATATTAGACTATTTTATAATTGCAAATGGTAACGAATGTGATTAAAGGCTCTTTTCCTATGTCAAAAGTTTTAGTTTTCGAGGGTAATAGCTACGTATGTTGGAAAAATGAAGATATTAGACTATTTTATGATTGCACATGGTAAAGAATGCGATTAAAGGCTCTTTTCCTATGTCAAAAGTTTTAGTTTTCGAGGGTAATAGCTACGTATGTTGGAAAAATGAAGATATTAGACTATTTTATGATTGCACATGGTAAAGAAAGTGCTTAAAGGCTCTTTTCCTATTTCAAAAGTGTTAGTTTTCGAGGGTAATAGCTACGTATGTTGAAAAAATGAAGATATTAGACTATTTTATGATTGCATATGGTAAAGAATGCGCTTAAAGGCTCTTTTCCTATGGCAAAAGTTTTAGTTTTCGAGTGTAATAGCTACGTATGTTGGAAAAATGAAGATATTAGACTATTTTATGATTGCACATGGTAAAGAATGTGATTAAAGGCTCTTTTCCTATGTCAAAAGTTTTAGTTTTCGAGGGTAATAGCTACGTATGTTGAAAAAATAAAGATATTAGACTATTTTATGATTGCAAATGGTAAAGAATGTGATTAAAGGCTCTTTTCCTATGTCAAAAGTTTTAGTTTTCGAGGGTAATAGCTACGTATGTTAAAACAATGAAGATATTAGACTATTTTATAATTGCAAATGGTAACGAATGTGATTAAAGGCTCTTTTCCTATGTCAAAAGTTTTAGTTTTCGAAGGGTAATAGCTACGTATGTTGGAAAAATGAAGATATTAGACTATTTTATGATTGCACATGGTAAAGAATGTGATTAAAGGCTCTTTTCCTATTTCAAAAGTTTTAGTTTTCGAGGGTAATAGCTACGTATGTTGAAAAAATGAAGATATTAGACTATTTTATGATTGCAAATGGTAAAAAATGTGATTAAAGACTCTTTTCCTATTTCAAAAGTTTTATTTTTCGATGGTAATAGCTACGTATGTTGGAAAAATGAAGATATTAGACTATTTTATAATTGCAAATGGTAACGAATGTGATTAAAGGCTCTTTTCCTATGTCAAAAGTTTTAGTTTTCGAGGGTAATAGCTACGTATGTTGAAAAAATGAAGATATTAGACTATTTTATAATTGCAAATGGTAACGAATGTGATTAAAGGCTCTTTTCCTATGTCAAAAGTTTTAGTTTTCGAGGGTAATAGCTACGCATGTTGAAAAAATGAAGATACTAGACTATTTTATGATTGCAAATGGTAAAGAATGTGATTAAAGGCTCTTTTCCTATGTCAAAAGTTTTAGTTTTCGAGAGTAATAGCTACGTATGTTGGAAAAAAGAAGATATTAGATTATTTTATAATTGCAAATGGTAAAGAATGTGATTAAAGGCTCTTTTCCTATGTCAAAAGTTTTAGTTTTCGAGGGTAATATTTACGTATGTTGGAAAAATGAAGATATTAGACTATTTTATGATTGCACATGGTAAAGAAAGTGCTTAAAGGCTCTTTTCCTATTTCAAAAATTTTAGTTTTCGAGGGTAATAGCTACGTATGTTGAAAAAATGAAGATATTAGACTATTTTATGATTGCAAATGGTAAAGAATGTGATTAAAGGCTCTTTTCCTATGTCAAAAGTTTTAGTGTTCGAGGGTAATAGCTACGTATGTTGAAAAAATGAAGATATTAGACTATTTTATAATTGCAAATGGTAACGAATGTGATTAAAGGCTCTTTTCCTATGTCAAAAGTTTTAGTTTTCGAGGGTAATAGCTACGTATGTTGAAAAAATGAAGATATTAGACTATTTTTTAATTGCAAATGGTAACGAATGTGATTAAAGGCTCTTTTCCTATGTCAAAAGTTTTAGTTTTCGAGGGTAATAGCTACGTATGTTGGAAAAATGAAGATATTAGACTATTTTATGATTGCACATGGTAAAGAATGTGATTAAAGGCTCTTTTCCTATTTCAAAAGTTTTATTTTTCGAGGGTAATAGCTACGTATGTTGGAAAAATGAAGATATTAGACTATTTTATAATTGCAAATGGTAACAAATGTGATTAAAGGCTCTTTTCCTATGTCAAAAGTTTTAGTTTTCGAGGGTAATAGCTACGTATGTTGAAAAAATGAAGATATTAGACTATTTTATAATTGCAAATGGTAACGAATGTGATTAAAGGCTCTTTTCCTATGTCAAAAGTTTTAGTTTTCGAGGGTAATAGCTACGCATGTTGAAAAAATGAAGATATTAGACTATTTTATAATTGCAAAAGGTAACGAATGTGATTAAAGGCTCTTTTCCTATGTCAAAAGTTTTAGTTTTCGAGGGTAATAGCTACGTATGTTGGAAAAATGAAGATATTAGACTATTTTATGATTGCACATGGTAAAGAATGTGATTAAAGGCTCTTTTCCTATGTCAAAAGTTTTAGTTTTCGAGGGTAATAGCTACGTATGTTGGAAAAATGAAGATATTAGACTATTTTATGATTGGACATGGTAAAGAAAGTGCTTAAAGGCTCTTTTCCTATTTCAAAAGTTTTAGTTTTCGAGGGTAATAGCTACGTATGTTGAAAAAATGAAGATATTAGACTATTTTATGATTGCACATGGTAAAGAATGTGATTAAAGGCTCTTTTCCTATGTCAAAAGTTTTAGTTTTCGAGGGTAATAGCTACTTATGTTGGAAAAATGAAGATATTAGACTATTTTATGATTGCACATGGTAAAGAAAGTGCTTAAAGGCTCTTTTCCTATTTCAAAAGTTTTAGTTTTCCAGGGTAATAGCTACGTATGTTGAAAAAATTGAGATATTAGACTATTTTATGATTGCAAATGGTAAAGAATGTGATTAAAGGCTCTTTTCCTATGTCAAAAGTTTTAGTTTTCGAGGGTAATAGCTACGTATGTTGGAAAAATGAAGATATTAGACTATTTTATGATTGCACATGGTAAAGAAAGTGCTTAAAGGCTCTTTTACTATTTCAAAAGTTTTAGTTTTCGAGGGTAATAGCTACGTATGTTGAAAAAATGAAAATATTAGACTATTTTATGATTGCAAATGGTAAAGAATGTGATTAAAGGCTCTTTTCCTATGTCAAAAGTTTTAGTTTTCGAGGGTAATAACTACGTATGTTGAAAAAATGAAGATATTAGACTATTTTATAATTGCAAATGGTAACGAATGTGATTAAAGGCTCTTTTCCTATGTCAAAAGTTTTAGTTTTCGAGGGTAATAGCTACGTATGTTGGAAAAATGAAGATATTAGACTATTTTATGATTGCACATGGTAAAGAATGCGATTAAAGGCTCTTTTCCTATGTCAAAAGTTTTAGTTTTCGAGGGTAATAGCTACGTATGTTGGAAAAATGAAGATATTAGACTATTTTATGATTGCACATGGTAAAGAAAGTGCTTAAAGGCTCTTTTCCTATTTCAAAAGTGTTAGTTTTCGAGGGTAATAGCTACGTATGTTGAAAAAATGAAGATATTAGACTATTTTATGACTGCATATGGTAAAGAATGCGCTTAAAGGCTCTTTTCCTATGGCAAAAGTTTTAGTTTTCGAGGGTAATAGCTACGTATGTTGGAAAAATGAAGATATTAGACTATTTTATGATTGCACATGGTAAAGAATGTGATTAAAGGCTCTTTTCCTATGTCAAAAGTTTTAGTTTTCGAGGGTAATAGCTACGTATGTTGAAAAAATAAAGATATTAGACTATTTTATGATTGCAAATGGTAAAGAATGTGATTAAAGGCTCTTTCCCTATGTCAAAAGTTTTAGTTTTCGAGGGTAATAGCTACGTATGTTGAAAAAATGAAGATATTAGACTATTTTATAATTGCAAATGGTAACGAATGTGACTAAAGGCTCTTTTCCTATGTCAAAAGTTTTAGTTTTCGAAGGTAATAGCTACGTATGTTGGAAAAATGAAGATATTAGACTATTTTATGATTGCACATGGTAAAGAATGTGATTAAAGGCTCTTTTCCTATTTCAAAAGTTTTAGTTTTCGAGGGTAATAGATACGTATGTTGAAAAAATGAAGATATTAGACTATTTTATGATTGCAAATGGTAAAAAATGTGATTAAAGGCTCTTTTCCTATTTCAAAAGTTTTATTTTTCGAGGGTAATAGCTACGTATGTTGGAAAAATGAAGATATTAGACTATTTTATAATTGCAAATGGTAACGAATGTGATTAAAGGCTCTTTTCCTATGTCAAAAGTTTTAGTTTTCGAGGGTAATAGCTACGTATGTTGAAAAAATGAAGATATTAGACTATTTTATAATTGCAAATGGTAACGAATGTGATTAAAGGCTCTTTTCCTATGTCAAAAGTTTTAGTTTTCGAGGGTAATAGCTACGCATGTTGAAAAAATGAAGATACTAGACTATTTTATGATTGCAAATGGTAAAGAATGTGATTAAAGGCTCTTTTCCTATGTCAAAAGTTTTAGTTTTCGAGAGTAATAGCTACGTATGTTGGAAAAATGAAGATATTAGATTATTTTATAATTGCAAATGGTAAAGAATGTGATTAAAGGCTCTTTTCCTATCTCAAAAGTTTTAGTTTTCGAGGGTAATATTTACGTATGTTGGAAAAATGAAGATATTAGACTATTTTATGATTGCACATGGTAAAGAAAGTGCTTAAAGGCTCTTTTCCTATTTCAAAAATTTTAGTTTTCGAGGGTAATAGCTACGTATGTTGAAAAAATGAAGATATTAGACTATTTTATGATTGCAAATGGTAAAGAATGTGATTAAAGGCTCTTTTCCTATGTCAAAAGTTTTAGTTTTCGAGGGTAATAGCTACGTATGTTGGAAAAATGAAGATATTAGACTATTTTACGATTGCACATGGTAAAGAAAGTGCTTAAAGGCTCTTTTCCTATTTCAAAAGTTTTAGTTTTCGAGGGTAATAGCTACGTATGTTGAAAAAATGAAGATATTAGACTATTTTATGATTGCAAATGGTAAAGAATGTGATTAAAGGCTCTTTTCCTATGTCAAAAGTTTTAGTTTTCGAGGGTAATAGCTACGTATGTTGAAAAAATGAAGATATTAGACTATTTTATAATTGCAAATGGTAACGAATGTGATTAAAGGCTCTTTTCCTATGTCAAAAGTTTTAGTTTTCGATGGTAATAGCTACGTATGTTGAAAAAATGAAGATATTAGACTATTTTTTAATTGCAAAAGGTAACGAATGTGATTAAAGGCTCTTTTCCTATGTCAAAAGTTTTAGTTTTCGAGGGTAATAGCTACGTATGTTGGAAAAATGAAGATATTAGACTATTTTATGATTGCACATGGTAAAGAATGTGATTAAAGGCTCTTTTCCTATGTCAAAAGCTTTAGTTTTCGAGGGTAATAGCTACGTATGTTGAAAAAATGAAGATATTAGACTATTGTATGATTGCAAATGGTAAAAAATGTGATTAAAGGCTCTTTTCCTATTTCAAAAGTTTTTGTTTACGAGGGTAATAGCTACGTATGTTGGAAAAATGAAGATATTAGACTATTCTATAATTTCAAATGGTAACGAATGTGATTAATGGCTCTTTTCCTATGTCAAAAGTTTTAGTTTTCGAGGGTAATAGCTACGTATGTTGAAAAAATGAAGATATTAGACTATTTTATAATTGCAAATGGTAACGAATGTAATTAAAGGCTCTTTTCCTATGTCAAAAGTTTTAGTTTTCGAAGGTAATAGCTAAGTATGTTGAAAAAATGAAGATATTAGACTATTTTATGATTGCAAATGGTAAAGAATGTGATTAAAGGCTCTTTTACTATGTCAAAAGTTTTAGTTTTCGAGGGTAATAGCTACGTATGTTGAAAAAATGAAGATATTAGACTATTTTATGATATCAAATGGTAAAAAATGTGATTAAAGGCTCTTTTCCTATGTCAAAAATTTTAGTTTTCGAGGGTAATAGCTACGTATGTTGGAAAAATGAAGATATTAGACTATTTTATGATTGCACATGGTAAAGAAAGTGCTTAAAGGCTCTTTTCCTATTTCAAAAGTTTTAGTTTTCGAGGGTAATAGCTACGTATGTTGAAAAAATGAAGATATTAGACTATTTTATGATTGCAAATGGTAAAGAATGTGATTAAAGGCTCTTTTCCTATTTCAAAAGTTTTAGTTTTCGAAGGTAATAGCTACGTATGTTGAAAAAATGAAGATATTAGACTATTTTATGATTGCAAATGGTAAAGAATGTGATTAAAGGCTCTTTTCCTATGTCAAAAGTTTTAGTTTTCGAGGGTAATAGCTAATTATGTTGGAAAAATGAAAATATTAGACTTTTTTATGATTGCACATGGTAAAGAATGTGATTAAAGGCTCTTTTCCTATGTCAAAAGTTTTAGTTTTCGAGGGTAATAGCTACGTATGTTGAAAAAATGAAGATATTAGACTATTTTATGATTGCACATGGTAAAGAATGTGATTAAAGGCTCTTTTCCTATGTCAAAAGTTTTAGTTTTCGAGGGTAATAGCTACGTATGTTGGAAAAATGAAAATATTAGACTATTTTATGATTGCACATGGTAAAGAATGTGATTAAAGGCTCTTTTCCTATGTCAAAAGTTTTAGTTTTCGAGGGTAATAGCTACGTATGTTGAAAAAATGAAGATATTAGACTATTTTATGATTGCACATGGTAAAGAATGTGATTAAAGGCTCTTTTCCTATGTCAAAAGTTTTAGTTTTCGAGGGTAATAGCTACTTATGTTGGAAAAATGAAGATATTAGACTATTCTATAATTTCAAATGGTAACGAATGTGATTAAAGGCTCTTTTCCTATGTCAAAAGTTTTAGTTTTCGAGGGTAATAGCTACGTATGTTGAAAAAATGAAGATATTAGACTATTTTATAATTGCAAATGGTAACGAATGTAATTAAAGGCTCTTTTCCTATGTCAAAAGTTTTAGTTTTCGAGGGTAATAGCTACGTATGTTGAAAAAATGAAGATATTAGACTATTTTATGATTGCAAATGGTAAAGAATGTGATTAAAGGCTCTTTTACTATGTCAAAAGTTTTAGTTTTCGAGGGTAATAGCTACGTATGTTGAAAAAATGAAGATATTAGACTATTTTATGATTGCACATGGTAAAAAATGTGATTAAAGGCTCTTTTCCTATGTCAAAAATTTTAGTTTTCGAGGGTAATAGCTACGTATGTTGGAAAAATGAAGATATTAGACTATTTTATGATTGCACATGGTAAAGAAAGTGCTTAAAGGCTCTTTTCCTATTTCAAAAGTTTTAGTTTTCGAGGGTAATAGCTACGTATGTTGAAAAAATGAAGATATTAGACTATTTTATGATTGCAAATGGTAAAGAATGTGATTAAAGGCTCTTTTCCTATGTCAAAAGTTTTAGTTTTCGAGGGTAATAGCTACGTATGTTGGAAAAATGAAGATATTAGACTATTTGATGATTGGACATGGTAAAGAAAGTGCTTAAAGGCTCTTTTCCTATTTCAAAGTTTTAGTTTTCGAAGTTAATAGCTACGTATGTTGAAAAAATGAAGATATTAGACTATTTTATGATTGCAAATGGTAAAGAATGTAATTAAAGGCTCTTTTCCTATGTCAAAAGTTTTAGTTTTCGAGGGTAATAGCTAATTATGTTGGAAAAATGAAAATATTAGACTTTTTTATGATTGCACATGGTAAAGAATGTGATTAAAGGCTCTTTTCCTATGTCAAAAGTTTTAGTTTTCGAGGGTATAGCTACGTATGTTGAAAAAATGAAGATATTAGACTATTTTATGATTGCACATGGTAAAGAATGTGATTAAAGGCTCTTTTCCTATGTCAAAAGTTTTAGTTTTCGAGGGTAATAGCTACGTATGTGGAAAAAATGAAAATATTAGACTATTTTATGATTGCACATGGTAAAGAATGTGATTAAAGGCTCTTTTCCTATGTCAAAAGTTTTAGTTTCGAGGGTAATAGCTACGTATGTTGAAAAAATGAAGATATTAGACTATTTTATGATTGCACATGGTAAAGAATGTGATTAAAGGCTCTTTTCCTATGTCAAAAGTTTTAGTTTTCGAGGGTAATAGCTACGTATGTTGAAAAAATGAAGATATTAGACTATTTTATGATTGCACATGGTAAAGAATGTGATTAAAGGCTCTTTTCCTATGTCAAAAGTTTTAGTTTTCGAGGGTAATAGCTACTTATGTTGGAAAAATGAAGATATTAGACTATTCTATAATTTGAAATGGTAACGAATTTGATTAAGGCTCTTTTCCTATGTCAAAAGTTTTAGTTTTCGAGGGTAATAGCTACGTATGTTGGAAAAATGAAGATATTAGACTATTCTATAATTTCAAATGGTAACGAATGTGATTAAAGGCTCTTTTCCTATGTCAAAAGTTTTAGTTTTCGAGGGTAATAGCTACGTATGTTGAAAAAATGAAGATATTAGACTATTTTATAATTGCAAATGGTAACGAATGTAATTAAAGGCTCTTTTCCTATGTCAAAAGTTTTAGTTTTCGAGGGTAATAGCTACGTATGTTGAAAAAATGAAGATATTAGACTATTTTATGATTGCAAATGGTAAAGAATGTGATTAAAGGCTCTTTTACTATGTCAAAAGTTTTAGTTTTCGAGGGTAATAGCTACGTATGTTGAAAAAATGAAGATATTAGACTATTTTATGATTGCACATGGTAAAAAATGTGATTAAAGGCTCTTTTCCTATGTCAAAAATTTTAGTTTTCGAGGGTAATAGCTACGTATGTTGGAAAAATGAAGATATTAGACTATTTTATGATTGCACATGGTAAAGAAAGTGCTTAAAGGCTCTTTTCCTATTTCAAAAGTTTTAGTTTTCGAGGGTAATAGCTACGTATGTTGAAAAAATGAAGATATTAGACTATTTTATGATTGCAAATGGTAAAGAATGTGATTAAAGGCTCTTTTCCTATGTCAAAAGTTTTAGTTTTCGAGGGTAATAGCTACGTATGTTGGAAAATGAAAATATTAGACTATTTTATGATTGCACATGGTAAAGAATGTGATTAAAGGCTCTTTTCCTATGTCAAAAGTTTTAGTTTTCGAGGGTAATAGCTACGTATGTTGGAACAATGAAGATATTAGACTATTTTATGATTGGACATGTAAAGAAAGTGCTTAAAGGCTCTTTTCCTATTTCAAAAGTTTTAGTTTTCGAAGGTAATAGCTACGTATGTTGAAAAAATGAAGATATTAGACTATTTTATGATTGCAAATGGTAAAGAATGTGATTAAAGGCTCTTTTCCTATGTCAAAAGTTTTAGTTTTCGAGGGTAATAGCTAATTATGTTGGAAAAATGAAAATATTAGACTTTTTTATGATTGCACATGGTAAAGAATGTGATTAAAGGCTCTTTTCCTATGTCAAAAGTTTTAGTTTTCGAGGGGTAATAGCTACGTATGTTGGAAAAATGAAAATATTAGACTATTTATGATTGCACATGGTAAAGAATGTGATTAAAGGCTCTTTTCCTATGTCAAAAGTTTTAGTTTTCGAGGGTAATAGCTACGTATGTTGAAAAAATGAAGATATTAGACTATTTTATGATTGCACATGGTAAAGAATGTGATTAAAGGCTCTTTTCCTATGTCAAAAGTTTTAGTTTTCGAGGGTAATAGCTACTTATGTTGGAAAAAATGAAGATATTAGACTATTCTATAATTTCAATGGTAACGAATGTGATTAAAGGCTCTTTTCCTATGTCAAAAGTTTTAGTTTTCGAGGGTAATAGCTACGTATGTTGAAAAAATGAAGATATTAGACTATTTTATAATTGCAAATGGTAACGAATGTAATTAAAGGCTCTTTTCCTATGTCAAAAGTTTTAGTTTTCGAGGGTAATAGCTACGTATGTTGAAAAAATGAAGATATTAGACTATTTTATGATTGCAAATGGTAAAGAATGTGATTAAAGGCTCTTTTACTATGTCAAAAGTTTTAGTTTTCGAGGGTAATAGCTACGTATGTTGAAAAAATGAAGATATTAGACTATTTTATGATTGCACATGGTAAAAAATGTGATTAAAGGCTCTTTTCCTATGTCAAAAATTTTAGTTTTCGAGGGTAATAGCTACGTATGTTGGAAAAATGAAGATATTAGACTATTTTATGATTGCACATGGTAAAGAAAGTGCTTAAAGGCTCTTTTCCTATTTCAAAAGTTTTAGTTTTCGAGGGTAATAGCTACGTATGTTGAAAAAATGAAGATATTAGACTATTTTATGATTGCAAATGGTAAAGAATGTGATTAAAGGCTCTTTTCCTATGTCAAAAGTTTTAGTTTTCGAGGGTAATAGCTACGTATGTTGGAAAAAATGAAAATATTAGACTATTTTATGATTGCACATGGTAAAGAATGTCATTAAAGGCTCTTTTCCTATGTCAAAAGTTTTAGTTTTCGAGGGTAATAGCTACGTATGTTGGAAAAATGAAGATATTAGACTATTTTATGATTGGACATGGTAAAGAAAGTGCTTAAGGCTCTTTTCCTATTTCAAAAGTTTTAGTTTTCGAAGGTAATAGCTACGTATGTTGAAAAAATGAAGATATTAGACTATTTTATGATTGCAAATGGTAAAGAATGTGATTAAAGGCTCTTTTCCTATGTCAAAAGTTTTAGTTTTCGACGGTAATAGCTAATTATGTTGGAAAAATGAAAATATTAGACTATTTTATGATTGCACATGGTAAAGAATGTGATTAAAGGCTCTTTTCCTATGTCAAAAGTTTTAGTTTTCGAGGGTAATAGCTACGTATGTTGAAAAAATGAAGATATTAGACTATTTTATGATTGCACATGGTAAAGAATGTGATTAAAGGCTCTTTTCCTATGTCAAAAGTTTTAGTTTTCGAGGGTAATAGCTACGTATGTTGGAAAAATGAAATTATTAGACTTTTTTATGATTGCACATGGTAAAGAATGTGATTAAAGGCTCTTTTCCTATGTCAAAAGTTTTAGTTTTCGAGGGTAATAGCTACGTATGTTGAAAAAATGAAGATATTAGACTATTTTATGATTGCACATGGTAAAGAATGTGATTAAAGGCTCTTTTCCTATGTCAAAAGTTTTAGTTTTCGAGGGTAATAGCTACTTATGTTGGAAAAATGAAGATATTAGACTATTTATGATTGCACATGGTAAAGAAAGTGCTTAAAGGCTCTTTTCCTATTTCAAAAGTTTTAGTTTTCGAGGGTAATAGCTACGTATGTTGAAAAAATTGAGATATTAGACTATTTTATGATTGCAAATGGTAAAGAATGTGATTAAAGGCTCTTTTCCTATGTCAAAAGTTTTAGTTTTCGAGGGTAATAGCTACGTATGTTGGAAAAATGAAAATATTAGACTATTTTATGATTGCACATGGTAAAGAATGTGATTAAAGGCTCTTTTCTATGTCAAAAGTTTTAGTTTTCGAGGGTAATAGCTACGTATGTTGAAAAAATGAAGATATTAGAACTATTTTATGGTTGCACATGGTAAAGAATGTGATTAAAGGCTCTTTTCCTATGTCAAAAGTTTTAGTTTTCGAGGGTAATAGCTACTTATGTTGGAAAAATGAAGATATTAGGACTATTCTATAATTTCAAATGGTAACGAATGTGATTAAAGGCTCTTTTCCTATGTCAAAAGTTTTAGTTTTCGAGGGTAATAGCTACGTATGTTGAAAAAATGAAGATATTAGACTATTTTATAATTGCAAATGGTAACGAATGTAATTAAAGGCTCTTTTCCTATGTCAAAAGTTTTAGTTTTCGAGGGTAATAGCTACGTATGTTGAAAAATGAAGATATTAGACTATTTTATGATTGCAAATAGTAAAGAATGTGATTAAAGGCTCTTTTACTATGTCAAAAGTTTTAGTTTTCGAGGGTAATAGCTACGTATGTTGAAAAAAATGAAGATATTAGACTATTTTATGATTGCACATGGTAAAAAATGTGATTAAAGGCTATTTTCCTATGTCAAAAGTTTTAGTTTTCGAGGGTAATAGCTACGTATGTTGGAAAAATGAAGATATTAAACTATTTTATGATTGCACATGGTAAAGAAAGTGCTTAAAGGCTCTTTTCCTATTTCAAAAGTTTTAGTTTTCGAGGGTAATAGCTACGTATGTTGAAAAATGAAGATATTAGACTATTTTATGATTGCAAATGGTAAAGAATGTGATTAAAGGCTCTTTTCCTATGTCAAAAGTTTTAGTTTTCGAGGGTAATAGCTACGTATGTTGGAAAAATGAAAATATTAGACTATTTTATGATTGCACATGGTAAAGAATGTGATTAAAGGCTCTTTTCCTATGTCAAAAGTTTTAGTTTTCGAGGGTAATAGCTACGTATGTTGGAAAAATGAAGATATTAGACTATTTATGATTGGACATGGTAAAGAAAGTGCTTAAAGGCTCTTTTCCTATTTCAAAAGTTTTAGTTTTCGAAGGTAATAGCTACGTATGTTGAAAAAATGAAGATATTAGACTATTTTATGATTGCAAATGGTAAAGAATGTGATTAAAGGCTCTTTTCCTATGTCAAAAGTTTTAGTTTTCGACGGTAATAGCTAATTATGTTGGAAAAATGAAAATATTAGACTATTTTATGATTGCACATGGTAAAGAATGTGATTAAAGGCTCTTTTCCTATGTCAAAAGTTTTAGTTTTCGAGGGTAATAGCTACGTATGTTGAAAAAATGAAGATATTAGACTATTTTATGATTGCACATGGTAAAGAATGTGATTAAAGGCTCTTTTCCTATGTCAAAAGTTTTAGTTTTCGAGGGTAATAGCTACGTATGTTGGAAAAATGAAAATATTAGACTTTTTTATGATTGCACATGGTAAAGAATGTGATTAAAGGCTCTTTTCCTATGTCAAAAGTTTTAGTTTTCGAGGGTAATAGCTACGTATGTTGAAAAAAATGAAGATATTAGACTATTTTATGATTGCACATGGTAAAGAATGTGATTAAAGGCTCTTTTCCTAAGTCAAAAGTTTTAGTTTTCGAGGGTAATAGCTACTTATGTTGGAAAAATGAAGATATTAGACTATTTTATGATTGCACATGGTAAAGAAAGTGCTTAAAGGCTCTTTTCCTATTTCAAAAGTTTTAGTTTTCGAGGGTAATAGCTACGTATGTGAAAAAAATTGAGATATTAGACTATTTTATGATTGCAAATGGTA
The DNA here is from genome assembly GCF_032884065.1 of Artemia franciscana. Lineage (NCBI taxonomy): Eukaryota > Metazoa > Arthropoda > Branchiopoda > Anostraca > Artemiidae > Artemia > Artemia franciscana. Next base: position 18,108 of record NW_027066333.1, read on the forward strand.
AAGAATGTGATTAAAGGCTCTTTTCCTATGTCAAAAGTTTTAGTTTTCGAGGGTAATAGCTACGTATGTTGAAAAAATGAAGATATTAGACTATTTTATGATTGCAAATGGTAAAGAATGTGATTAAAGGCTCTTTTCCTATGTCAAAAGTTTTAGTTTTCGAGGGTAATAGCTACGTATATTGAAAAAATGAAGATATTAGACTATTTTATAATTGCAAATGGTAACGAATGTGATTAAAGGCTCTTTTCCTATGTCAAAAGTTTTAGTTTTCGAGGGTAATAGCTACGTATGTTGAAAAAATGAAGATATTAGACTATTTTTTAATTGCAAAAGGTAACGAATGTGATTAAAGGCTCTTTTCCTATGTCAAAAGTTTTAGTTTTCGAGGGTAATAGCTACGTATGTTGGAAAAATGAAGATATTAGACTATTTTATGATTGCACATGGTAAAGAATGTGATTAAAGGCTCTTTTCCTATGTCAAAAGCTTTAGTTTTCGAGGGTAATAGCTACGTATGTTGAAAAAATGAAGATATTAGACTATTTTATGATTGCAAATGTAAAAAATGTGATTAAAGGCTCTTTTCCTATTTCAAAAGTTTTTGTTTACGAGGGTAATAGCTACGTATGTTGGAAAAATGAAGATATTAGACTATTCTATAATTGCAAATGGTAACGAATGTGATTAAAGGCTCTTTTCCTATGTCAAAAGTTTTAGTTTTCGAGGGTAATAGCTACGTATGTTGAAAAAATGAAGATATTAGACTATTTTATAATTGCAAATGGTAACGAAT
>NW_027066334.1:0-18902 GCF_032884065.1 Artemia franciscana
AGGATTACAGGAATTTAATTAGAAGGTTCGTACAGCAAGACCTGAAGACTTCATCCCCAACAAACTATTCAACCAAGCTTCTCTAGATATGCCCAGCAGATCACATTAATGCTTGAACTTTACCAGTGAATTTCTTATTAAAAATCATTTTAAGGTCAAAATAAGATTGTTTACCATCACTGGTTCTTTGAACAATTGCAGTTCCATTCTCTTCCCTGCATAAAGGCTCATAGTCTTCAAACTTTTGTGTGTTAGCCATCATAAAAGTTTTATATTATTGTAGTGATGATAATGATGTTAAGTTACTTAACTAAAGATACTCGTTAACTATCTTTAGCAAAAGTTACTGAAAAAGTTACTTTGAAGTAACTTTTCTGTCGTTCCAGCTGCTAAATAGCCTCAGCTGGAACGGAAAAAGTTACTTTTAGTAACTTTTCCGTAACTTTTAGTTACTTTTTGTCTCAGCTGGAACACGCTCCTAGTTTAGCCTAGAAATAGAAAAAAATAGTATCTGTATGTGCTGATAACATTTAGTTTTTGAACTCTTTTGTCAAACATCTTTAATTTCCGGATAAACTTGTAGTTTACAACATAACCTAGCTAGGATGAAAGGGAATGTATGAATTTTTGCCTTTTATAGGCCTAGCCTATGCTGTTTCATGGTTCAATAATTGCTTGCAGGTCAAAATACATTTTGAGACCATATAGAGCTCATAAAAGCACATATTCACCAAATGTCAAGAAGAACGCTACTAAAAAAACCTGGCTAGTGAGAAAAAAATGTCATTATGATTCAGTTGTGTTAGGCTACCCTAATTATTAATTTTCCTATTCTTAATTGCAGCCTAAAATTTATTTTGATTAAAAAATTGCAGGAATTTGTAAAAGAGATTGAAACCGTTCTAAAATATTGCCATTTTTGCTGTGATATAATTTTTGAGGAGTTTAAAGCTCTCTTTAAAAGAAAACTTCAGTAAAATTCTAGTTTAGTGTCTTTTTGCTATCTTGGAAAGGGGTTAGGTTAGGAAAATGAAGCTTTCAGGGATGAGTCTAAAGGCTAAAGTATGTCATTGGAAGGTATCTTGAAGTAGGCTACCTACCTCCACTCCCTCTCCCTCTAGAGGGTCCTGACCTTTGATGATCTTTAAAAATATGTGTATTATAAAAGTGAAACCTTGCAAAATAGATCTTCTGCTTGAATGAAGTACACCAAAATTGTTTTCAGCTTCACAACTTTGCTCAATCCCAATTTATAAGGTTTTAAAGATATACAAATACATTTTCTAAGTTTTGAAAAAAAAATTGATATAGCTCAGAATTCTACTCAAATAATAGAGATTGCATTTTCAGAACTAAAGACAGAGAAAAAGTAACCTTTTTGAGAACTGAAAATTAAGAGAAAATATTGTTTTGTCAAAATTTCAATAGGTATAAACCTGTCATGTAGTCAAATTTCAGAGCCCTCTAAAGGGAGAAGGAGTAGAGGCATGTACTTGAAAATATTCTTCCAGGATATACTTTAGCCTGTAGACTCATCCCCAAAAGTTTCATTTTCCTAACCCAACCCCTTTCTGAGATAGCCAAAAGTCACTAAACTAGAATTTTACCCAAATTTCAAGCAGGTTTTTTCATAATACTTTACAATCATGAAAGTAATAATTACCATTCTTGACCAAGCTACAAATGGGAGTTTTTTCTCAGTAAACAGTTTTGTGTTAAAACTTTTTTTTTGTTTGGTAACTATAGACTGTTATAACTTTTGGTGGAATGTTAAAGGCTTGAAATTGAATTTTCCCAAAGAGATGATTATTTAGCTATGAGAAAGCATAGGAAAAGTAATCTATTAATGTGTCCATTTTGATCTTAGCTAAATTATGTTGTAAACTGCAAATTTACCTATGTAAATTTACTGCACTATTATATTATATTATATTATAGTAAATTTACTATACTGCAAATATTCCAAATATTATAACTGCACTATTCCCTCTTCTTGTAAGTTTTCTGGTTGTCTAGTGAAAAAAATCTTTCTCATAAAGCACAACATAGAAATCAGATAGTTTGATCTGGAGACCCAAGTCCAAATTACAAGCAGAATTATCATCATCCTTACGTTTAGTGATCTGGCCATTGTCCCAGCTAAGTTCACTAGAATCATTACATGTTTTTTCTCTGGCAAGTTATCTGATGTGTTGTCAGATAAGTAGTCTAGATTAAGGGATTTTGTATTTTTTTTTTCAACCCCATTTCTTTATTTGGCTTCATATTAGCTTTATCTGGTTTCACTTCACTTGTCCCTGAATCCTCAAGGCAAGTGATTTTCCTGGAGCCTTGTTAAGCTTTATTTGTTTACATGATTTAGTATGAACAATGACAAGCTGTTTTTTTTTTTTCAAAAAAAGTTTATGTCATAATCACCAATTTTATCATTTGCCTATTAAGAATTTTGTTAGTGCAATGCTTTCAGGTTCAAGCATGCTTTAATCAATTAATATTGCCATCCTTAGCCAGCTCATTCCAGAGGAGTTTCAATAGTTTGGGAAAACCTCCTTTTGGACGGATTTTTTGGCAGGGTTTTGCATCTTGTATTTTTTAGGATTCTTCTCCAGTTCTTTAAAGTCAGCTCAAAGAATGCTACTTCAAGGCATTTCAAGAAATGGGAGCAGTTTGGTGGTAATTAAACAAGAACATTATCCTTTTCTTTGCAGACCTTGACACTCTGTCTAAAAAAAGTAGACCAAATCAAAGAATTTGAAGCAACCAATTTGAAATAGATACTCAATGAAGTTCCAGGTGCTAAAGTAAAAAAAAAAATAAGACTTGAAATCTGATCTCTTCTTTTAAAATGAATAGAAAATGTTGTTAATAAACGAAAATTAATTTGGAATCTGCCCTGAAAGTTTTAGGGAGACAAGGGGTTGGGGTGATCTGTAGGCAATTTCTCTGGAAAACATCTAGTAAATTTTCATCTGCTTTTCAGAGTGCCCATGCTTCAGAGCCATATTTGACCACTGTCATCACTGTAGCTTCGAATATTCTAATCTTGGTTTGTAGACTTATCTTTCTATTCTTCCAAACTTTTTTTAACTGTGAAAAAACACCCTGAGCTTTAGCTATTCTACTTTTAACATCTTCACTGCTCCCACCATCTTTACTAATAATACTACCAAGGTAACTGAAGCTCCCAACCTGATCAATCTTTTTGTTACCTAATGTCACCTGTTCATCTTCACTTATTCCTAGCCTTAGTGACTTAGTCTTCTTAACATTAATTTTCAAGCCTATTTTAGCACCCTGAACTCGTAAACCTCTAAAAATTTATTCATTTTGCTCACACTTTTATCTAATATGCTTAAATCATAAGCATAATCTAAGTCCTGGAGCGTTCTTCCTCCCCATTTGATTCCATGGTCTCTAATTGCCTTGTACATAGCACAAATCACTTTAATGTATTTTTCTGGTATACCATATAACGATAAGACCTTTGTTAACGCTGTTCTATCAACAGAATCGAAAGCTTGCTCACAATCGATAAAACTAAGAACCAAAGGTGTTTAACATCAAAGGGACATCTCAATTATTAACCTAAGAGTGAAAACATGGTCTACACATCCTCTACCTTTTCTGAAACCACATTGTTCTTCCCTTAAAACTTTGTCTACAGCTTGTCTCAGTCTAAAAAGTATCATATTACTCAGTAATTTGCTACCTACAGAGACCGGACTAATGCCTTGTTAATTAAAACACTCACTCTTGTCACCTTTCTTATACAGTGGTTTAATTAAGGTTTTCCTAAAATCATTGTGTACTTCCCCTTTTTCAAAAATCATGTTCATAATCTTCAGTAGCTTATTCCTAACCTCAGAGCCACCATATTTAAGAAACTCATTAATCATACTATCAGCACCTGGGGCCTTATTATTTTTTAATCCTTTTAGTACTGTCGCTAATTCTTCCTCACTAAACAAATCTTCCTTCACATTCAAGGTATCACAAACTTTTTCATTTTCATCTATATCTTTTCCTGCAACTGTATCTCAGTTTAGCACATTCTCAAAATGTTTCACCCATCTTTCTTTAACTTTTTCCTTATCACTAATTGTGGCCCCATTTCTATCTTTAACTGGGACTAGTCCGGATTGGCTACCCCCTTTCAATTTATTAACATGCCAGTATAATATTTTACTATTATGCCGTCTAGCCGCATCTTCCAGATCCTCAGCAATTTTATCCATCACCTCCACTTCACATCTTCTTAGTTCATATTTTAATGCTTTCTCCACTTTCTTTACATTCCTTTTGTTTTCATACGACCTATCACTCAGATAATTCTTATGCAAACCCCTTCTACTCTCTATTAAACCTAAAGCTTTTTCACTAATATTCCTAGTTGCAGTCTTAGCACTCTTCCCTAGGACACCATCAGCAACTTCACAAATTGTTTTTCTGAAATTATTCCATCCATCTTCCACATTGTCAAATTTTCTGGAATTTTTTTCTCAAATTTTCATCCTGAAATCTATCAATATCATAACTTTCCGGGAGGGAGTTACCCTTCCAAAATTTCAGCTTTAAATTAACCTTAGACACTACTAGATGGTGATCTTTACTTTTAACATCAATAACAGCACTCCTATACACCCTAGTATCTTGTATTGATCCTGCTAGTCTTCTGTTTACCATAACATAATCAATAAGGTTTGCTGTCTTACTATCACGTGAATGCCATGTCAACTTATGGGCCATTTTGTGACCAAACACTGTACTGGTTATAACTAGGTTGTTATACCTACAAAATTGCAAAAGCCTATAGCCATTACTGTTTTCTTTTCCTACACCAAATTTACCTAGGCTAGGATACCATCTATCCCTATTTCTACCAACCTTTAGTATTCTATTATTAATACCTTCCCAGCCTAAACAAGACTTAGCAGCTTCCTTATTCATCATGAGCCCTACTCCCTGTCTATGTACCCCATCCTTCCTGCCTGAGTAAACAAATTCTATGTCACCTAATTTTATGCTTCCTACCCTGGGATATGAGTTTCTGAAACTCCTAATAAATCCAGTTCAAACCGTCTGAATTCGTCAGTCAAAATGTCGATGCGATAGTCATTTTTTAATGTCGTAATATTCCAAGTTCCAAGTTTCATGTTCTTTAAATCTTTGAAATTATTTTGGCCTCAAGAAAAGCAGTGATCCCGGATACCAGTGCAGGATGGGGACCAACATATCTTCTCAAGTCTACACCGAAGCGCTTAAGCCGGCTTAGAACCGGACAGCAAGAAGTCCCTGGGACCTCCAGTAAGTTGGAGGCTTTGTGCATTCCTGGGCCCATTTTGGTCACAACATGGTTTTCAGCACTTGGCGATGCTCTTCTATCAACAAGAGTCGAAATCCTGCACAGTCCCAAGCCTATTACCTCTGACTCATTATATGTTCATGCCTACAAATATTATGCTACTACGGGGAGGCAGCCCATAGTAGATAAATTAGCTAAGAAGAGGTTTTTCAGCCCGAAAACGCCCATCAAAACAAACCAAGCCCAGAAAATTATCCAATAATCAGAATCCCGTACGAGTGCTGTGTTGTTTACTAGGCTATAATTTCCTCGAGGGGCGCCACTCCTCAAGCGGGAAAAATTGACCGCAAGTTTCCCAGTCTTTGCAGGTACCCCAAAAGGGTCGAGGCAGCCCTTTACAGAGGCCGTTGTCCATAAATCTGGATCTTACGCCCTGTCGCAGTTGTCCTCCTATAGAGGATCCTCCCACGATGGTGTTCTGCTTCACCATGTAATTTAACCCATTACTGGGAGAAGGTTTGTAACTCATCTGACGTGTGAACACGGCAGTTGGCCCTGCTGAGTGTACGTTTGAGGGGCCTTCTTCCTCCTCCACCTGTAATTATGACCTCCAGGGGAGGGTTTCCCAGTTTCTATTATTGGCCCCACTGGGACAAGGTCCTACTTGGTCTAAGCCTCCTATGGAGCTACTCTACCTATCTGTAGGGCATTCCCCTATCTGTTGTCCTCCACCAAAACCTAGCATGATTACCTAATAATTAACTAACTAATGCAACTAATAAATAGTAAATTACAACTTTACTTTAATCTAGACTATAAAGTAAAGGACAAAAATAACATATACAAGCTCTGTTGTCCTCTGCTAAAACCTAGCATGCACACTAATAATTAATTAACTATTGCAACTAATTAATAATTGTAATAAAGTACAACTTTCCTTTTAATTTATACCCTAAAATAAAGAAAGCACAAAAAAGCTCTATTGTCCTCTACCAAAACCTAGCATGTTAACTAATAATTAACTAATAAATAGCCCATTTGGCCTGATTGCAACACCTCACAAGCCACACCTTTAGAAACTAATTGTTTTCATCTATTTGGGAACTCAATTTGAGCCTTTTGAGAACCCTTAAACATGATATCTTGGTAAAGATGCAGATTTTGACTTATTCAGAAGAAGACATGCCAGAACAAAAATAGAAAAACTTTCAGATTGCTAATTCTATTCTCTGTTTTAGGGTTTGGTTTGCATTTTTGATGATTCACCCCCCTGTCCCTTGCTAATGGTCTCAAATAACTCTTTGTTGTATGAAGAGATTAACCAAAATATGATAAAACTCTTATTTTATATTTTGCAGCAAGTACCTATGTATCATATTTCCTTGTTTTTATCTGGGTTTTATCATATTCGTTTTATTTTAATCCCTTTTTACTCATATCCTAAAATTGATGGATTTTATGAAGTAAAAAATTCCTTTATTTTTAGTTAGTTTCCTTGTTCAGCTTGCATGCCTTATAGCCTAGAGTTAGCTTCCTTGTAGGCTACATAAGACCATTTGAATAGCACTAGAAGGAATCGTCAAAAATGCAAACTAAATTATGGAAAAGAGCATAAAATTAGCAATCTAAAAATGTATCCATATTTTTGATCTACCATGTCTCCTTCTCAAGAGGCCCTATTTTTGACCTTTTGGCATAAACTAATATTAAAAGTGTACATTTTTGCAAATCATATATTATCCCTTAAGTTTTCATAGCCCATTATCTTTAATATCCTCTTATGTATTATATTTTCATCAAATACATTTAATAGCAAATGAGCAGAATTGAGCTATGGGAAATTTCATGAAGGATACATAGTTAGACAATTTAAGGTTTTGTTTGGCTTCATTTTGGCTATAAATTTAATTTTGGAGATTTCTCTTTTATGCAACAAAAATTACATCAGATTGTCACTGTTTAATGCCAAGGTATATCAATTGGAGGGTTTTTACCAATCCCCCTTTCCGTGTGAACTTTGATATAAACATTTGACTAGTATACTCATTGAAAAATGTTTTATTTGGTACTTTTATTATACCAAATTAAAAAATTGAAATGGTCATAATTGCCTCCTAGATCATTTGTGAAAATGCCTGTTTCCAAGATCCAAAAATTGTCTTTTCCTTTGTAGAGGGAAAAAGTAGAGGAGAGGAAAGGCTCTGGATCAACTCCTGAATGTTCACTTTATCTAATCCATTGACTTTCCAAGACAGCCAAGTAAAATGTTCTATTACTTTAGAGAGGCAAGATGTTACAGTTATGAGTTTTTCAAAATCTGAATTCAAATAGTTGTTTGCTACATTTGGTACTTAAATAGTAGATTTCTTTTTCTAGTTCTTTTAATTACTGCTCTCTTTATTAGATTAGTCAAGTAAAGTCAATGGTATTTTTTGGGTTTCATCTGAAAAACTGAAAAACTGAACAAGCTACAACCATACAATTCCGGATCAACACAGTGTTACAGGAAATCATTCCGACAATACTACACAAAACAAGCACAACACACAGCAACAAGCTACAACCATACAATTCCAGATCAACACAGTGATACAGGAAATCATTCCGACAATACTACACAAAACAAGCACAACACACGGCACAGCAACAAGCTACAACCATACAATTCCGGATCAACACAGTGTTACAGGAAATCATTCCGACAATATTACACAAAACAAGCACAACACACGGCACAGCAACAAGCTACAACCATACAATTCCGGATCAACACAGTGTTACAGGAAATCATTCCGACAATATTTCACAAAACAAGCACAACACACGGCACAGCAACAAGCTACAACCATACAATTCCGGATCAACACAGTGTTACAGGAAATCATTCCGACAATATTACACAAAACAAGCACAACACACGGCACAGCAACAAGCTACAAACCATACAATTCCGGATCAACACAGTGTTACAGGAAATCATTCCGACAATATTACACAAAACAAGCACAACACACGGCACAGCAACAAGCTACAACCATACAATTCCGGATCAACACAGTGATACAGGAAATCATTCCGACAATACTACACAAAACAAGCACAACACACGGCACAGCAACAAGCTACAACCATACAATTCCGGATCAACACAGTGTTACAGGAAAACATTCCGACAGTATTACACAAAACAAGCACAACACACGGCACAGCAACAAGCTACAACCATACAATTCCGGATCAACACTGTTACAGGAAATCATTCCGACAATACTACACAAAACAAGCACAACACACGGCACAGCAACAAGCTACAACCATACAATTCCAGATCAACATAGTGATACAGGAAATCATTCCGACAATACTACACAAAACAAGCACAACACACGGCACAGCAAAAAGCTACAACCATACAATTCCGGATCAACACAGTGTTACAGGAAATCATTCCGACAATATTACACAAAACAAGCACAACACACGGCACAGCAACAAGCTACAACCATACAATTCCGGATCAACACAGTGTTACAGGAAATCATTCCGACAATATTACACAAAACAAGCACAACACACGGCACAGCAACAAGCTACAACCATACAATTCCGGATCAACACAGTGTTACAGGAAATCATTCCGACAATACTACACAAAACAAGCACAGCACACGGCACAGCAACAAGCTACAACCATACAATTCCGGATCAACACTGTGATACAGGAAATCATTCCGACAATATTACACAAAACAAGCACAACACACGGCACAGCAACAAGCTACAACCATACAATTCCGGATCAACACAGTGATACAGGAAATCATTCCGACAATACTACACAAAACAAGCACAACACACGGCACAGCAACAAGCTACAACCATACAATTCCGGATCAACACAGTGTTACAGGAAATCATTCCGACAATACTACACAAAACAAGCACAACACACGGCACAGCAACAAGCTACAACCATACAATTCCGGATCAACACAGTGTTACAGGAAATCATTCCGACCAATACTACACAAAACAAGCACAACACACGGCACAGCAACAAGCTACAACCATACAATTCCGGATCAACACAGTGTTACAGGAAATCATTCCGACAATATTACACAAAACAAGTACAACACACGGTACAGCAACAAGCTACAACCATACAATTCCGGATCAACACAGTGTTACAGGAAATCATTCCGACAATACTACACAAAACAAGCACAACACACGGCACAGCAACAAGCAACAACCATACAATTCCGGATCAACACAGTGTTACAGGAAATCATTCCGACAATATTACACAAAACAAGCACAACACACGGCACAGCAACAAGCTACAACCTTACAATGCCGGATCAACACAGTGATACAGGAAATCATTCCGACAATATTTCAGCACTAATTTTAATTTATAGTTTTATATATTGCGATTATTTATTTTGATATTCCGCAATAAATTATTTGTCATTGAAAAAAAAAACTTATATAATGTGACGCCCAGTTTAGATTGACGCCAGTAGACTCTATATCTTTCATTTGTTTCTCCTTGTTAATAATGCTTGGCAATGATATATCTCGTTATAAAACAAACAATATCTCCTACTGAAGGTGTGTGACCATTTGATAGGAAGTGAGTGACGAGAATTCCAGCCTTGGCGCCCTTGCTTCACATTGGAGTTCCCGTTATAAATGAAAAATCTTTGTATCTTTATTTTTGGCCAGTTCCAGTTAGAAACAACGAACAGGCAAAACAGTAGGCTAAATCTTTCTCGACACTATACTCTAGGTGCGGGTACTCATTGTATCAGTTTCTAACAAACTGGAGGTGGCGTTTGAAACTCTGGGATTGGATTTCCCCCGTTTATTGCAAAAATTGATTTTTGGTTGAAATGGTCCTAGTTTGATAAAGCTTTAGTTTTCTGACTCTGAATGTTTTTCTTTCTTGAGCCTTGGATTGTGCTCGACTCTTACAATTCCAGCTTGCTGTAAACTTTCGGCTTCAGATTCTTCAGTTTTTTTGCTACCTTTGTACAGTCGATAATGCAAGGAAGAAGAGCGAAGATATTGCTGAGTTCTACCATTTCTTCGTGATCAATTTTTGAACAGCAAAACTTCCTGTTTTTTTTCTTTCACCAGATTTTACAGTAGCTTCAATTTTTCTAGCCACTTCCTCTTCTATTCAGACTCCGATGATTGTCAAGGATCCGACCAGGACAAACTTCCTCAAGAAATGTCTGAAATATCATCTTGATTTTACCACAGTTGTTTGTCTGTATTTATTTCACACATTCGAAAAAAAATGATACGCTCGAAACAAATTCGAAAACTTTTATGAGCAAACTTGGTCATAACCTATTAAACTTGAAAGGTAATTTCAAAACTGTATTATTCTTTACTTCTTGCAGGCAATTTGATATGCATTAGTTCAATTCCATTTTCAAGCATACCTCGAAAGAAAAGAGAGTATGAACCCCAAAAGTAGAGAGCAAGCTCAACGTGTAGAGATCCAGGTCATAGTAATACTGCTATTTTATATATATTTATATTCGATCCAATATCCCTAACACTCCCGCGGCTCAAATCCTGTAGGAAGGACCACCTACCAAGATTGTCCTCTAACTCAGTGGTCGCCAACCTTTAGAAATTCATGGACCACTAAATATATCATTTTCATTTGGTGGACCACTAGTATGGATATGGACAAAAAAGTGCTGTAAATACATCCATACTTGATAATCAGAAAAGTTTTACTATTTAAAAGGAAATAGGCGTAAAGGTAAAAACAAATATATATATATATATATATATATATATATATATATATATATATATATATATATATATATATATATATATATATATATATATATATATATATATATATATATATATATATATATATATATATATATATATCATGAAAAGAGAAATCACCAATGCTACAGCACAAACACAAAAAAAACAAAAAAAAAAAAAAAAAAACAAAAAAAAAAAAAAAAAAAAAAAAAAAAAGGAGACAGAAGGAGAAAAGGAAGACTGTTTTCCTAAATTAGTGATTAATATAGACCAGCACTTGAATGAGGCCTTAACCCTACTCATCCATACAATCACATAGGTCAAACAGCATAGCCACACACAATCAACCATAAAGAATAATCCATGGACAGGCAGTCATGTCGTCAATAAGTATAAGTCGTCATTTACCAAACATAGAAAAAATAATATAGACAAATAATTCAGAGGCAACACCCAACATAAGGGCTCATCAGGAGAATACACTGGCCTATATAGGGTTTCGCCACTCTAAATTCTCTACCCAGCACAGTGTTGTGGCTACCACAGAATATCCATGGCATCCCCGCGTCAGGTATCACCCCCAAAATACATGTCTATGAAAAAAACAGCAAATGTAAAACAACCAAGTAAAACCAAAACAAGCTTATCCTGTTAATATATCCCTCCCTTTAGCAACAATAGGTAAACTAAATATTATAAAATTTACCAAATCACAAATATTAACACATTGCAAAAAACCTGAATGAACTAAACAATTATATAATTCATCTTTACCATGTGGCTAATTTTTTAAAAATTCCGCTCAAATAGAAACACAATTCAAAATAAATGGCGCTGTGACAACATTTCTCGAACCTCCGAAATTAGTCAAAAATTTCTTTAAGTATTTCTAGATAATTCTTTTGATATTTATTTAAAAGTTCGTTATAATGAAAACTAAATTTTTTAAATTGCCAAGTTAATTTATTTGCAGAAAAACCTCTTGATATCAATTTTTGGCTTAAGATTTTACATCTATTTTAAAATCAATATAATTACTACAAATCCTTGCATAACGAAGTAACTGTGAGAAAAACGCTGAATATGTGATATTTGAGTGTATATTACTTTCAGGGAATGGGAAACTAATCACTTCAAAATCAAAATCATCCGTTTTATTATACATTTTAAAACTTAATTTATTATTATCACAAATATTAATATTTAAATCTAAGAAATGATCTTCATGACCAGCGCCATGACTAGGCTCAAGAATAAGCTCTGATGGATATATATTTTTAGAAATATCAATGAAATCCTTACAATTTAAGACCAAAATATCATCTAAATATCTTTTATTATTTGACAAAGCATGTTTTAAATTAATTGGATTATTCTTATCCATCATATATTTATATTCTAGTTGACTTAAAAACAAGTCAGCTATAAATGGGCTGGCATTCCCCCCCATGGGAATTCCCATAATTTGCTTGTACAAATCACCCCCAAATCTTATATAAGTATTGTATAAAACAAATTCCAATAACTCAAAAATCATATCCAAGCTGTAACATCTCAAGTGAACTGTAGTATTAAAGCAGTTTGTCCATATGGCTTTTTTATTATAACTGTCTATTTTTAAGAACCTTTTACTAGATAAGAGGAAAGATTTCTTTATAACAGTTTTTAAATTATCTAACACTAAATTGAGTGATAAATTAGTATACATTGTCGCAAAATCGAAAGACTCAATTCTTTTAGCTGAAACCATTGTTAAAGAATCTATCACCTGCAGTGAATTATTAACACTCCAATATGGATTAAAATTCGAAAATTTTTTAATACCAGAACAATAGGTTTTAAGTTTATTTACAATTTCCTTTAAAATTAAAGAGAGGTCAGTAGCAGCAATGCGGGTTGGACATTTAGCTGCTCCAGCAATAAACCGTGGTTTAGGGGGATTCTTATGAAATTTTACAGTCCAATATAGGAAAGGGAACTTTTTATCATTGTCATTTATTTTAATATTAAAATTTTTAAAAAGTATTTCTTCAGTCTTTTCAATTAAATTCTCATCCTCTATATTTACCTTTTCATAAACATTAGTTGTGCCTAACTCCCTTTTTAAGATATCACAGTACAGCTTCTGACAAATTATGGCAAAATTATTATTAGCTTTATCCACTGGCACAATTACAAATTCATTCTTTAGATTAGCAATTGCTTGTTTAATCTTCGCATTATAAAATAATGATTTAGTGTTACTATTTTTTAAGTTAGAATATATTTTATTTCTTACTCTACTAATAATTAAATTCTTCCAACTTTGAAAACTCTCTTTATTTTTATTCTCTTTCTTACACCACTTATCAATAAATAAATCAAAATCATTTTCCAAGCCATCAAGAACACTCGATGGTTTCAGATGATGAGAAAGACGGAAATTTGCCCCTTTATTCATTATAATTTGAAGATCATCTTGCTTTATTATTGACAAGTCCCCTGTTATAACATGTTTGTAAGTAGGATTTACAAATGGGCCAAGTTGCTTACAATTACAAACCGGTTTCCAATTTATATCGCTATCTAGTTTTTTTTAGTATTAAATTATAATTAAAAATAATTTGCCCAATAGTTTTTGAAAATTTATAAGTTAAAACTGGACTATCATTATAATTTAAATTACTAGGAAGGGCCTGTTTCACATGCCGCTGATTTAAAATTTCTGGTAAATTAATATCTTCAATCTGCTTACAAGTAAAATTAATAGGTAAATATAATCTGTTATCCTTATTACTAATCTTATCGAACTTTTTCTTTTTTGAAATAAATTTCGTTTTAGATAGAATGCAAATTGTATCACATATTACTTTAAAATTATAATCAAGAGCTGTATTATTCTTCACAATCCAGAAAAGTTTGATTAAATTCCTCTTGGATAAATTATTTAGACACTTTATTACAGAAATCATACCCCTAGATTCAAGTAGCTGGCATAGATCTATAGAAAGCATATGTACATCTAATTCATTTTTTCTATTATTTTTCCTATGTCCTCTCGATCGTTTTTTACGTTTGGTAGGACAAGTAAAAGAAGGATGGTCCATAAAACCATCAATACATTTAACAACAACATGAGACATGTCACCATATTTTGCTACACGATCATTTAACCCAAAAGGATAAGCTGTACCAAGAGTATGGATCCAGAAATCCTCCTGTTTACGTAGTCTATTATTCTTCTCTTCTTTATTTAAATTTTCTAATTCTAAATTTTCTAAAATTGTGACAGTTATATCTGATATGGAACATTTACCATTACTACAATGTTGAACTAGATAGTTATTAGTTTTTTCATTATTAACTGTTGTCTTGTGTCCAGAAAATCTTTTATATATATTATTAGTTGTTTCCCCCACATATTGTAGGCAGCATTTATTACATTCTAATAGGTAAATTACATTGGTTGTTCTACAATTAACATTACCACGTAACTTGCATGCAAAATTTTTATTATACAATGTACTTTTAACAGAAGTCCGTGGGACAAAATGATCTTGGCAAAGAAAACAACGACTCTTACACTTACTAACTTTCAAAAAATCGTTCCGAGTTCCGAGGCTAATATTTGTGTTTTGTTGCATAAAAAGTTATTGAAAATAAATCCAAAACAAACCAACATCCAAATCAAAATCCAACAATCAAAGTCCAGAAAACATGCCAAGGTCAATAGGTCAATAGGTCAATAAATACATAAGCAAAAAGATGAAAGAACATGAAATTTGCATAAGTGCCATCTCACCAATAATTAACAATATCAGGTTAAAAACCTGGACCAGGGTAAAGGTCTGTCGGGGAGAAAACTAAAAAAATTTTCTCCACCAGCACTGGATCCAACCTGGAATAATATCATGAAAAGAGAAATCACCAATGCTACAGCACAAACACAAAAAAAAAAAAAAAAAAAAAAAAAAAAAAAAAAAAAAAAAAAAAAAAAAAAAGGAGACAGAAGGAGAAAAGGAAGACTGTTTTCCTAAATTAGTGATTAATATAGACCAGCACTTGAATGAGGCCTTAACCCTACTCATCCATACAATCACATAGGTCAAACAGCATAGCCACACACAATCAACCATAAAGAATAATCCATGGACAGGCAGTCATGTTGTCAATAAGTATAAGTCGTCATTTACCAAACCATAGAAAAAATAATATAGACAAATAATTCAGAGGCAACACCCAACATAAGGGCTCATCAGGAGAATACACTGGCCTATATAGGGTTTCGCCACTCTAAATTCTCTACCCAGCACAGTGTTGTGGCTACCACAGAATATCCATGGCATCCCCGCGTCAGGTATCACCCCCAAAATACATGTCTATGAAAAAAACAGCAAATGTAAAACAACCAAGTAAAACCAAAACAAGCTTATCCTGTTAATATATCCCTCCCTTTAGCAACAATAGGTAAACTAAATATTATAAAATTTACCAAATCACAAATATTAACACATTGCAAAAAACCTGAATGAACTAAACAATTATATAATTCATCTTTACCATGTGGCTAATTTTTTAAAAATTCCGCTCAAATAGAAACACAATTCAAAATAAATGGCGCTGTGACAACATTTCTCGAACCTCCGAAATTAGTCAAAAATTTCTTTAAGTATTTCTAGATAATTCTTTTGATATTTATTTAAAAGTTCGTTATAATGAAAACTAAATTTTTTAAATTGCCAAGTTAATTTATTTGCAGAAAAACCTCTTGATATCAATTTTTGGCTTAAGATTTTACATCTATTTTTAAAATCAATATAATTACTACAAATCCTTGCATAACGAAGTAACTGTGAGAAAAACGCTGAATATGTGATATTTGAGTGTATATTACTTTCAGGGAATGGGAAACTAATCACTTCAAAATCAAAATCATCCGTTTTATTATACATTTTAAAACTTAATTTATTATTATCACAAATATTAATATTTAAATCTAAGAAATGATCTTCATGACCAGCGCCATGACTAGGCTCAAGAATAAGCTCTGATGGATATATATTTTTAGAAATATCAATGAAATCCTTACAATTTAAGACCAAAATATCATCTAAATATCTTTTATTATTTGACAAAGCATGTTTTAAATTAATTGGATTATTCTTATCCATCATATATTTATATTCTAGTTGACTTAAAAACAAGTCAGCTATAAATGGGCTGGCATTCCCCCCATGGGAATTCCCATAATTTGCTTGTACAAATCACCCCCAAATCTTATATAAGTATTGTATAAAACAAATTCCAATAACTCAAAAATCATATCCAAGCTGTAACATCTCAAGTGAACTGTAGTATTAAAGCAGTTTGTCCATATGGCTTTTTTATTATAACTGTCTATTTTTAAGAACCTTTTACTAGATAAGAGGAAAGATTTCTTTATAACAGTTTTTAAATTATCTAACACTAAATTGAGTGATAAATTAGTATACATTGTCGCAAAATCGAAAGACTCAATTCTTTTAGCTGAAACCATTGTTAAAGAATCTATCACCTGCAGTGAATTATTAACACTCCAATATGGATTAAAATTCGAAAATTTTTTAATACCAGAACAATAGGTTTTAAGTTTATTTACAATTTCCTTTAAAATTAAAGAGAGGTCAGTAGCAGCAATGCGGGTTGGACATTTAGCTGCTCCAGCAATAAACCGTGGTTTAGGTCTCGATGCTGGGAGAGTCAATTCACCTGTACTCATCATCGGACTGCCATATAAAAATCATGTGCCAGTTGACCTTTTTTGGGTGTTTTTAAATGATTTTCACTCCCTTTTTTATAGAAGCTGAAGGTATAGCCTCAAAGGATGATAGGGATATATTTGGAAGTATATATCACATGCAATTGATGAAACAAGAAGCCAATTTTTTGGGTATTTCTACTGGTGCCTCTGGTGATTGTAATCATAATGCTGGCCCTGTTAAACTGGAAACGAACATTGACGGGAACAAAGGTATGCTTCAGATATTCTGATCTTTTTTTCTATTTTGCGTGTCCAAAATGTGAAGATGTATCTTGAACTTCTGTTGAAATAGTGGCGGGGAGTGAAAGATAGATGTTTCTTACATCTGAGTGCACTGGTTGCATTCGAAGAGAACTATTTACTCAATAATTGTCCCCGGTATTTTTAATTATATACAATTTTGTATCCCAATTAAATCCTTGGACAAAACGATTTTATTTATGTTTCTCCTGGCACCTCTGGTGATTTTCATCATAATGCTGACCCTGTTAAACTGCAGTTGATGAGAGGTGCGGAAGTTGATGCAATTGATGAGAGGTCCGCATCTGCAGAAGGTGCGGAAATTATGTCTTTGAAGATGACAAGCCCCCTACAGCCCTCGTGGCAGGGATTGTAAGTTATCCCCTGGGGGGAATATGATGAAGACTTGGATCATTTTCTCCGGAAATGCCCGGTGCTCTTGGATTTACGGGAAATTTATTTGCATGGGGTTAATTTGATGCTTCCGGGTATTCTACAAAATAGTAACCCAACCACAATATTTCGAGTGGGAGTATATATAGATAAATCTTTAATAAGAAGAAAAAGTTTTATATGATTAATTTCTTTTGTAGTTAGATTAGGTACTTTTTGCGTTGAATTCTGTTTTTTGTGCGTGTTCGTACTGGTGTTAATTTCCTTGCTTATTTGTTATTTATTTATATTTTTGTGTATATGGCCCACGGGTTTTTGAAATACACTTATCTATCTATCTATCTATAAGTTATATATAGAAAGGGTGATCGTTTAAAGTTTGGAGGGGCTCATTGGATTGGTAATCAGAAGTTCTAGTACTCTTTTTTAAGATTCAAAGTGATCAGAGGGTGGCTACCCCCCCCCTTACCTCTTCGAAATTTCTCTGACAGAACTTTTGAGATGACCATTTTTGTCGAAGAATCTTCGAAAATAGCTCATTCGATTGTAAATTCAAAGAGTTACTGCCCTTTTTGATTGTAAAAAGGGATAGGAGGGCAACTAAACCCCTCCCAAGCCATTTTTTTCAACGTAATTTAAAGGTCTAGAAATTATGTCTTCGGGGATGACCCCCCCCCCTCCTCAAGAACCCTCAGGGCAAGAGAGAGAGAGAGAGATCGGTATATTTAAAAACTATCGTAGCATAGCTAAATTCAGTTTTTTTTTTTTTTTTTTTTTACAATATCATACATTTAAACAAAAATCACACACTACAACTCAGCATTGAAAATTAATGTGAAGAAAGGCACAAGTGAGTTGGCGTAACGATTAGTTCGTACTTTAGGGGGTAGAAGTTTATTTTGCAACCGAGTTCGACTATTGGGAGGGCTAGTTCGGGTAGTAGTGATCGGTGGCTCTTATTCGCTAGGATGGATTTTCCAAATTGCTGAATAAGGTGTTCTAGCCGGACTTTAAGTGGAGATAAATTTACTTCAGCGAGGGCTTGATCATGGGGTATGTCGCGGTTTCTGAGTATAATCTTTGTTGCTCTTCTCTGGACGGACTCTATTTCACGTAATAGGTACGCTGTGCAGATAGCAGATGGACCTCACACCGGGCACGCGTACTCGAGCAACGGGCGAAGGTAACACATGTAGGCATGGAATAGACTTTTAGTATCACACCCAAAACGCCTCATTTTGGTAAGTGTCTGAAGGCTTGCATTAGCCTTGTGGACGATTAAATTAATATGTGTACTGAAACTGCAGTCACTAATGAAATTTACTCTTAAGATTTTCATTTCGTTCACAATCGGGAAAGGGACTAGAGGCATATCTATATTCT
>NW_027066335.1:0-18639 GCF_032884065.1 Artemia franciscana
GAAACAGGCTTGAGGCTAAAGAACGCAAAACCGCGCAAGTTAGATGAAGATCCACCTGGACAGCGAGAGTCAAAACATATCAAAACTGAAAATGATAGCGATGATGATTGGGTTTGGGATCTTGACTTGGATAAGGTCATCAATGCCTACCAGATTTTAGTTAAAAAAACAAAGGTTCGGCGACATGTTTTTCATAGTGAAGCTGAAAAATAAAGAAGAAAAAGAAAACTGAAAAAAGAAAAAATGTAAAAAACTAAAAATACTAAAAAGAAAAAAACACTCAAAGAGAAATTACAGACCGGGACACAAATGACGACCGGGACAGAGGGGAATATAAATAACGACCGGGACACTCAAGGAGAAATTACAGACTGGGATACCGGACACAAATGACGACCGGGACACAGGCAATATAAATGACGACCAGGACACAGGTATTTAAGAATATCGTTCAAAGACAAATTTTTAATTGTAAGAAGACCGTTGAAAGAGAAATTTCTAATTGTAAAAATGACTGAAGAACTACAATGGTAACACCCGAGGAAGCCTGCTCAAAACGAATGTATTCACGCCGAAGTAGCTGAGTTGGTAAAGCGTTATGTTTCAGGTTCTAGGTCCCGAGAGGCTCCAGGTTTGAACCTTGGCTTTAGCATTAATACAAAAAAAGAAAAAAAACTAAAAAAGGTAAAAAACTACAAAAAGACTAAAAAGAAAATATATATATCTATATCTATCTATATAAAAATAAGTTGTCTGTGGATGGATGGATGGATGGATGTGTCAGGTGACGTCACCTGAAAAACTGGATCAGGTGACGTCAAAACTGAAAAAACTAAAAAAAGGCAAAACTACAAAAAAAAACTAAAACTAATAAAAAAAATAAAAAAGCTAAAAAACTAAAAAAACTATAAAGGTAAAAACCAATAAAAACTAAAAAAAAAAACTGAAAAAACTAAAAAAGGCAAAAACTACAAAAAAAACTAAAAACTAATAAAAAAAGTAAAAAAGCTAAAAAACTAAAAAAACTAAAAAAACGTAAAAAAAGGTAAAAAACTAAAAAAAATAAAAAATAAAAAAAAACTAAAAAAAAGGAAAAAAACTGAAAAATAAGCTAAAATAAAGGTAAAAACCAATAAAAAAACTAAAAAAAAAAAAGGAAAAAAACTAATAAATGACGACACTCAAAGAGAAAGCGACCAGGACAAAAGGAATGTTCGATTAGCAATCAACAAAGCACCGGGACACAGGGAGTATAAATGACGACCAGGACATAAGTAAAAAAAAAAAACTATCTATATATATAAAAATAAGTTGTCTGTGGATCTGTGGATCGTGGATCAGGTGACGTCACCTGAAAAAACTGGATCAGGTGACGTCAAAACTGAAAAAACTAAAAAAAAGCAAAAACTACAAAAAAAAACTAAAAACTAATAAAAAAATAAAAAGCTAAAAAACTAAAAAAACTAAAAAAAGGCAAAAACTAAAAAAAAAACTAAAAACTAATAAAAAGCTAAAAACTAAAAAAACTAAAAAAAAGGCAAAAACTACAAAAAAACTAAAAACTAATAAAAAAAATAAAAAAGCTAAAAAACTAAAAAAACTAAAAAAAGGTAAAAAACTAAAAAATAAATAACGACCGGGACACAGGGACACAACTACAACGGGGACACCGGGGGGAAACAGGGGGATATAAATGACGACCGGGACAAAAAAAACTAAAAAGAAATAAAAACTAAAAACTAATAAAAAAAACTAAAAAATCTAAAATCTAAATAAGCTAAAAAAGAAAAAAAAAAGGAAAAAAATAAAGGAGAAAAACAAAACTAAAAACGAATGTATATACAGACCGGGACACCGGGATACAAATGATGACCGGGACCCGGGACACAGGGGAATATAAATGACGACCAGGACACAGGGACACAACTACAACGGGGACACCGGGGGAAACAGGGGGGATAACCTGACAATCTATTTATATGCAAAGACAATGGGACAGCAAAGATTGTTGTATATTCGCAAGTTTTACGTAGTTAAAACCATATATATATATATATCTATATTCACAGGTGGGACATAGGGACACAACTACAATGGCGCGTAACTATTATGGCGCGTAACGACTTACGCCGCGCGGGGGGGCTTGGGGGGGGGCGCGAAGCGCCCCCACCAACTAGGTGTTGGGGTGGCGCGAAGCGCCACCCCAACAGCTAGTATATTTATATATATCGTCTTTTCCACAAAAATAATAATTT
Organism: Artemia franciscana; assembly: GCF_032884065.1. Classification (NCBI taxonomy): domain Eukaryota; kingdom Metazoa; phylum Arthropoda; class Branchiopoda; order Anostraca; family Artemiidae; genus Artemia; species Artemia franciscana. Next base: position 2,256 of record NW_027066335.1, read on the forward strand.
AGTGCTTCTGCTTAAAAACAGCAATCGAATTGATGCTCCTGATACGCAACTATCAACAAAAATGGCAATCGTTGTGGTCGGTGATCAGTTCTTACCTCGAGATAATATTCTTTATAGGCGAAACAATCAGTTGACAAGAATTGCTTAAAATCATCGATGCTACGATTCCCTACAATATCCTGACGAATATAAATGACGCCCGGGGACACTCAAATAGAAATCACAGACTGGGGCACCGGGACACAAATGACGACGGGGACCCAGGGAATATAAATGACGACCCGGACACAGGGAAACAACTACAACGGGGACGCCGGGGGGGCACAGGGGGATATATAAATGACGAGGGCAACAAAGGAAATGGTCGATTAGCAATCACCATCAACAAAGCTCAAGGGCAATCAATAGAATCATGAGGTATAGATCTGAATACGGATTGTTTTCCCCATGGACCCTTATGCGTTGCATGTTCAAGAGTCGGTAAACCTGACAATCTATTTATATGCACAGACGATGGGACAGCAAAGAATGTTGTATATTCGCAAGTTTTACATAGTTAAAAACATATATATATATATATATATATATATATATATATATATATATATATATATATATATATATATATATATATATATATATATATATATATATATATATATATATATATATATATATACAATTCACAGGTGGGACATAGGGACACAACTACAATGGCACGTAACTAATATGGCGCATAACGACTTACGCGCGCGGGGGGGCTTGGAGGGGGGGGGGCGCGAAGCGCCCCCACCAACTAGGTGTTGGTATATATATACCAACAGCTACAGCAAGGTATATATGTATACCAACAGCAAGGTGTTGGTATACCAACAGCTAGTATATATATATATATATGTCTGTCTGTCTGTCTGTCCGCATATGACGTCAGAATTATTTCATCATATACCAATTCAAAAACGAAAGTATACAAGCTGATGTAGCTGAGTTGGTAACGCGGTATGTTCCAGGTTCTAGGTTCGAGAGGTTCCAGGTTCAAACCTTACAAAAACTACAACAAAAACAAAAAAAAGCTGAAAAAAAAGGTAAAAAACTAAAACCTAAAAAAGAAAAAAAACTAAAAACTAATAACAAATAACTAAAAAAAGGTAAAAACTACAAAACAAACCAAAAACTAAAAAAAACTAAAAAATGGTAAAAAACTAAAAAACTAAAAACTAAAAAAGAAAAAAAACTAAAAAGGGAAAAAACTGAAAAATAAAGAAGAAAAAGAAAACTAAAAAAATAAGAATAAAAATAAAAAACTAAAAAAAGCAAAAAAAGGTAAAAACCAAAAAAAAAGGCACAGGGGGATATATAAATGACGACGGGGACACAGAAAAGGTCCGAGGTTCTAGGTCCGAGAGGTTCCAGGTTCGAATGTTGGCTTTAGCATTAATTCAAAAGAAGAAAAAAACTAAAAAAGAAAAAAAAACTAAAAAAAGGTAAAAAGAAAAAAAACTAATAAAAAACAAAACTGAAAAAGAAAAAAAACTAAAAAAAGGAAAAAAACTGACAATTAAAGGAGAAAAAGAAAACTAAAAAAATAATAATAAAAAAACTAAAAAAGGGAAAAACTACAAAAAAAACTAAAAAGAAAAAAGAAAAAAAAGACGACTGGGACACTCAAAGAGAAATTACAGACTGGGACACCGGGATACAAATGACGATTGGGACGTGTATGTCGACTGATGTCATGTTTGTGTGTCGACTGACGTCATGTTTGTGTGTTGACTGACGTCATGTTTGTCGACTATAAATGACGACTGGGACACAGGAACACAACTACAACGGGGACGCCGATGGGGGCACAGGGGGATATATAAATGACGATGGAGACACAGGGAATGTTTGATTAGCAATCACCATCAACAAAACTCAAGTGCAATCATTAGAATAATGAGGTATAGATCTGAATACGGATTGTTGTTCCCATGGACAATTATATGTTGCATGTTCAAGAGTCGGTAAACCTGTAGTGGGACACAGGGACACAACTACAATGGCACGTAACTAATATGGCGCGTAACAACTTACGCTCGCGGGGGGGGGGGGCTTATATATCTATATATATAACAATAAGTTGTTTGTCTGTCTGTCGACAGACGTCATGTTTGTGTGTCGACTGACGTCATGTTTGTCTACTGACGTCATTATAAGGATTGAGCTGTATGTCGTCATGAAGTTGTTTGTCGTCTGACGTCATGTTTGTCGACTAACGAAACTACAGACCGGGACACCGGGACACAAATGACGTGTTATGTCTGTTATAACGTAATAGAGGCAACAATCTTGACAGGGCCTTTTGAGGGTGAGGCTTTTCTTATTCCACGCATTCTCATGATTCCAATGGATCTGCCTTTCCAACCTAAAAGATTGCAATTCCCAATTTGATTAGCATATTTAGTTTTCAGTCCAGAACCACTAAAGCTATTATGTAAATATCAAAAATATTTATGTTGTCTGAGCAATAATTTTTAGTTTTTATTTCAAAATAGAAAATTACCTGACAATTTTAGAATTATATCTATCTATATATATAAAAATAAGTTGTCTGTCTGTGGATCAGGTGAGGTCATGTTTCCGTGTCGACTGGCGTCATGAAGTTAGTTGTCGTCATTTTTGCTATGACGGTGACGTCATTAAAGATATTTAAGACATATATGTTCACGTAGAAATCTATTAATGTTTAAGTTTAAAATGACTGATGAACTTACAATGGCAAAAGCCGATGAAGATGCTCAAAGAGTCTATGCCAAAAAACTTGCTGCTGATAGAGAAAGTCAGAAAAGAAAGCGTGCCGAGGAATCAAAAGAACAACAAGGAAACAGACTTGAGGCTGATAGAGAAAGAAAGAACAGAAAGCGTGCCGAGGAATCAAAAGAACAGCAAGGAAACAGGCTTGAGGCTGATAGAGAAAGAAAGAACAGAAAGCGTGCCGAGGAATCAAAAGAACAGCAAGGAAACAGGCTTGAGGCTGATAGAGAAAAAAAGAACAGAAAGCGTGCCGAGGAACTACCAGAGCAACGCGGAAGCAGACTTGCTGCTAAAAGAGAAAGTGAAAAAAGAAGGCGTGCCGAGTAATTACAAGAACAGCAAGAAATCAGGCTTGCTGCTGATAGAGAAAGTAAGAAAAGAAAGCGTGCCGAGGAATCACAAGAACAGCAAGAAATCAGGCTTGCTGCTGATAGAGAAAGTAAGAAAAGAAGGCGTGCCGAGGAATCAGAGCAACCTGAAAGTTATCGCCTGGCATTCAGGTACAACCCAGTCGATGATTATAACTTGAGTAGATGTGTTCAAATCGGGACAATGTTTAAAATTTGTCCCTATTGCAAGGCCTTGAAATTCAATGGTGAAACAATGGGAATGTGTTGCGCCTCAGGAAAAGTTAAACTTCCTCTATTGGCTGCACCACCAGAGCCATTGAAAACGAATGAATGCTTGCCTGAAAAATTCTAATTTATGGGCACACATAAAAATATTAAAATTAACTACAAATATGCGTGTACGATTGCAAAACGATGACTCTGGTCAAACATTTTCAGATCAATTGCTGACAATTGGAAACGGAAAGCTCCCAGTAGACTCAATTTCAGGACGTATACAACTACCTGCTGATTTCTGTAATTTAGTGACGTCCAAAAATGAATTGATTGAAAAAGTATTTCCGAATATTCTAAAAAATTATAAAAATAATAAATGGCTAAGTGAAAGAGCGATTCTCGCACCCAAAAATATAGACGTCCACGAAATCAACAATATTGTTTTGACCAAGATTCGAGACCAGGCAGTCCTTTACAAGTCAGTCGACACAGTTTTGGAACCAAATGAAGCGGTTAATTATTCATCTGAATTTTTAAATTCCATAGATCCTTCAGGGTTTCCACCACACGTGCTACAGCTAAAAATAGGCGTACCAATAATACTTTTAAGAAATATCAACCCACCAAAGCTTTGCAATGGCACGCGACTTGCCGTAAAAAAAACAATGGAAAACCTAATAGAGGCCACAATCTTGACAGGGCCTTATGAGGGTGAGGCTGTTCTTATTCCTCGCATTCCCATGATTCCAACGGATCTACTTTTTCAATTTAAAAGATTGCAATTCCCAATTCGATTAGTATTTGCAATCACCATTAACAAAGCTCAAGGTCAATCATTAGAAAAATGTGGTATAGATCTTAATACTGATTGTTTTTCCCATGGACAATTGTACGTTGCATGTTCGAGGGTCGGTAAACCTGACAATGTAGTTATATGCAGCGACAATTGGACAGCGAAGAATGTTGTATATTCGCAAGTTTTACGCAGTTAATTTGTATTGTATCTATCTATCTATCTATCTATATAAAAACGAGTTGTGTGGATGGATGTTTGTTTGTTTGTAAAAAGAGCGTTTGCATATGACGTCATTATTAGTACATACGGCTTTGTATATGCACAGACAATGGGAAAGCCAAGAATGTTGTTTATTCGCAATTTTTACGTAGTTTGAAACACATACATAAATCTATAAGTTGTCTGTGTGTGTGTGGGTCTGTCTGTCGGGTGACGTCATGTTTGTGTGTCGACTGACGTCATGTTTTCAACTGACGAAATTACAGACTGGGACATCGGGATACAAGTGACGACCGGGACACAAGCACATAGGGAATATAAATGACGACACTCAAAGAGAAAGCGACCGGGACAAAAGGAATGTTCGATTAGCAATCAACAAAGCACCGGGACACAAATGACGACCGGGACACAGGGAGTATAAATTACGACCAGGACATAAGTAAAAAAAGAACTAAAAACTAATAAAAAAACTAAAAAATCTAAAAATCTAAATAAACTAAAAAAGAAAAAAAAGAAAAAAGGAAAAAAATAAAGGAGAAAAACAAAACTAAAAAACGAATGTATATACAGACCGGGACACCGGGATAGAAATGACGACCGGGACACAGGGAATATAAATGACGACCTGGACACCGGGACACAAGGAATATAAATGACGCCCGGGACACTCAAAGAGAAATCACAGACTGGGACACCGGGACACAAATGATGACCGGGACACAGGGAATATAAATGACGACCGGGACACAGGGATAAAACTACAAAGGGGACGCCGGGGGGCACAGGGGGATATATAAATGACGATGGCGACACAGGGAATGGTCGATTAGCAATCACCATCAACAAAGCTCAAGGACAATCATTAGAATCATGAGGTATAGATCTGAATACGGATTGTTTTCAAATAATGTTGCAATATATAAATAAAATAAGCAAATAATGTTGTATATTCGCAAGTTTTACGTAGTTAAAAACACACACATATATATATATATATATATATATATATATATATATATATATATATATATATATATATATATATATATATATATATATATATATATATATATATATTCACAGGTGGGACATAGGGACAAAACTACAATGGCGCGTAACTAATATGGCGCGTAACGACTTACGCGCGCGGGGGAGCCTGGGGGGGCGCGAAGCGCCCCCACCAACTAGGTGTTGGGCTGGCGCGAAGCGCCACCCCAATAGCTAGTATATGTCTATATATATAAAAATAAGTTGTCTGTCTGTGTGTCTGTCTGTCAGGTGACGTCATGTTTCTGTGTCGACTGACGTCATGAAGTTAGTTGTCGTCATTTTTGCTATGACGGTGACGTCATTAATGGTATTTAAGACATGCGTTCACGGAAAAATGTTGAATTGTAAAATGACTGAAGAACCTACAATGGCAACAGCCGAGGAAGCTACTCAAAGAGTCTATGCCAAAAAACTTGCTGCTGATAGAGAAAGTAAGAAAAGAAAGCGTGCCGAGAAATCACAAGAACAGCAAGAAAACAGGCTTGCAGCTGATAGAGAAAGTAAGAAAAGAAAGCGTGCCGAGGAATCACAAGAACAGCAAGAAAACAGGCTTGCGGCTAAAGAACGCAAAACCGCGAAGTTAGATGAAAATCCACCTGGAAAGCGAGAGTCAAAACATATCAAAACTGAAAATGATAGCGATGATGATTGGGTTTGGGATTTTGACTTGGATAAGGTCATCAATGCCTACCAGATTTAAGTTAAAAAACAAAGGTTCGGCGATATGTACTTCATAGTGACGCTGAAAAATAAAGAAGAAAAAAAAACGGAAAAAATGTAAAAAACTAAAATAAACTAAAAAGAAAAAACACTCAAAGATAAATTACAGACCGGGACACAAATGACGACCGACACAGAGGGAATATAAATGACGACCAGGAACCTCAAAGAAAAATTACAGACTGGGACACCCAGACACAAATCACGACCGGGAATATAAATGACGACCGGGACGCAGGGACACAACTACAACGGGGACGCCGGGGGCACAGACGGGATATATAATTGACGGGACACCGGGACACAAATGACGACCGGGACACTGGGACACAGGGAATTTAAATGACGACCGGGACACTCAAAGAGAAAATACAAACTGGGTCACCAGAACACAAATGACGACCGGGACACAGGGAATATAAATGCTATTTATATGCACGGACAATGGGACATCGAAGAATGTTGTATATTTGCATGTTTTACGTAGTTAAAAATATATATTTATATCAATCTCTATTCACAGGTGGGACAAAGGGACACTCAAAGAGAAATTACAGACTGGGACACCGGGATACAAATGACGACTGGGACGTGTGTGTCGACTGATGTCATGTTTGTGTGTCGTCTGACGTCATGTTTGTGTGTTGACTGACGTCATGTTTGTCGACTATAAATGAAGACTGGGACACAGGAACACAACTACAACGGGGACGCCGATGGGGGCACAGGGGGATATATAAATGAAGATGGAGACACAGGGAATGTTTGATTAGCAATCACCATCAACAAAACTCAAGTGCAATCATTAGAATAATGAGGTATAGATCTGAATACGGATTGTTGTTTTCATGGACAATTATATGTTGCATGTTCAAGAGTCGGTAAACCTGTAGTGGGACACAGGGACACAACTACAATGGCACGTAACTAATATGGCGCGTAACAACTTACGCTCGCGGGGGGGGGGGGGGGGCTTATATATGTATATCTATATATATAAAAATAAGTTGTCTGTCTGTGTGTCTGTCTGTCAGGTGACGTCATGTTTCTGTGTCGAATGACGTCATGAAGTTAGTTGTCGTAATTTTTGCTATGACGGTGACGTCATTAACGGTATTTAAGACATGCGTTCACGGAAAAATGTTTAATTGTAAAATGACTGAAGAACCTACAATGGCAACAGCCGAGGAAGCTGCTCAAAGAGTCTATGCCAAAAAACTTGCTGCTGATAGAGAAAGTAAGAAAAGAAAGCGTGCCGAGGAATCACAAGAACAGCAAGAAAATAGGCTTGCAGGTGATAGAGAAAGTAAGAAAAGAAAGCGTGCCGAGGAATCACAAGAACAGCAAGAAAACAGGCTTGCGGCTAAAGAACGCAAAACCGCGCAGTTAGATGAAAATCCACCTGGAAAGCGAGAGTCAAAACATATCAAAACTGAAAATGATAGCGATGATGATTGGGTTTGGGATTTTGACTTGGATAAGGTCATCAATGCCTACCAGATTTAAGTTAAAAAACAAAGGTTCGGCGATATGTACTTCATAGTGACGCTGAAAAATAAAGAAGAAAAAAACTGAAAAAATGTAAAAAAACTAAAATAAACTAAAAAGAAAAAACACTCAAAGATAAATTACAGACCGGGACACAAATGACGACCGACACAGAGGGAATATAAATGACGACCAGGAACCTCAAAGAAAAATTACAGACTGGGACACCCGGACACAAATCACGACCGGGAATATAAATGACGACCGGGACGCAGGGACACAACAACGGGGAAAATGGGGGCAAAGGCGGGATATATAATTGACGGGACACCCGGACACAAATCACGACCGGGAATATAAATGACGACCGGGACACTGGGACACAGGGAATATAAATGACGACCGGGACACTCAAAGATAAAATACAAACTGGGACACCAGGACACAAATGACGACCGGGACACAGGGAATGTAAATGCTATTTATATGCACGGACAATGGGACAGCGAAGAATGTTGTATATTCGCATGTTTTACGTAGTTAAAAATATATATTTATATCTATCTCTATTCACAGGTGGGACACAGGGACACAGCTACAATGGCGCGTAACTAATATGGCGCGTAACGACTTACGCGCGCAGGGGGGGCTTCGGGGGGCAAAGTGCCCCACCAACTAGGTGTTGGGGTGGCGCGAAGCGAGTTGTGTGTATGCATGTTTGTTTGTTTGTAAAAATAGCGTTTGCATATGACGTCATTATTAGTACATAAGGCATTGTATCTGCACAGACATATAAATATAAATGCTATTTATATGCACGGACAATGGGACAGCGAAGAATGTTGTATATTCGCATGTTTTACGTAGTTAAAAATATATATTTATATCTATCTCTATTCAGAGGTGGGACACAGGGACACAGCTATAATGGCGCTTAACTAATATGGCGCGTAACGACTTTCGCGCGCGGGGGGGCTTGGGGGGGCGCGAAGCGCCCCACCAGCTAGGTGTTGGGATGGCGCGAAGCGCCACCCCAACAGCTAGTATATATATATATATACTAGCTGTTGGGGTGGCGCTTCGCGCCACCCCAACACCTAGTTGGTGGGGGCGCTTCGCGCCCCCCCCCAAGCCCCCCCGCGCGCGTAAGTCGTTACGCGCCATAATAGTTACGCGCCATTGTAGTTGTGTCCCTATGTTATATAAACTTGCGAATATACAACATTCTTTGCTGTCCCATTGTCTTTGCATATAAATAGATTGTCAGGTTATCCCCCTGTTTCCCCCCGGTGTCCCCGTTGTAGTTGTGTCCCTGTGTCCCGGTCGTCATTTATATTCCCTGTGTCCCGGGTCCCGGTCATCATTTGTATCCCGGTGTCCCGGTCTGTATATACATTCGTTTTTTAGTTTTGTTTTTCTCCTTTATTTTTTTCCTTTTTTTTCTTTTTTAGCTTATTTAGATTTTTAGATTTTTTAGTTTTTTTTATTAGTTTTTAGTTTTTATTTCTTTTTAGTTTTTTTGTCCCGGTCGTCATTTATATCCCCCTGTTTCCCCCGGTGTCCCCGTTGTAGTTGTGTCCCTGTGTCCCGGTCGTTATTTATTTTTTAGTTTTTTACCTTTTTTTAGTTTTTTTAGTTTTTTAGCTTTTTTATTTTTTTTATTAGTTTTTAGTTTTTTTGTAGTTTTTGCCTTTTTTTAGTTTTTTTAGTTTTTTAGCTTTTTTATTAGTTTTTAGTTTTTTTTGTAGTTTTTGCCTTTTTTTAGTTTTTTTAGTTTTTTAGCTTTTTTATTTTTTTTATTAGTTTTTAGTTTTTTTTGTAGTTTTTGCCTTTTTTTAGTTTTTTCAGTTTTGACGTCACCTGATCCAGTTTTTTCAGGTGACGTCACCTGATCCACGATCCACAGATCCACAGACAACTTATTTTTATATATATAGATAGTTTTTTTTTTTTTACTTATGTCCTGGTCGTCATTTATACTCCCTGTGTCCCGGTGCTTTGTTGATTGCTAATCGAACATTCCTTTTGTCCTGGTCGCTGGCAAAAACTACAAAAAAAAACTAAAAACTAATAAAAAAAAATAAAAAAGCTAAAAAACTAAAAAAACTATAAAGGTAAAAACCAATAAAAAACTAAAAAAAAAACTGAAAAAACTAAAAAAAGGCAAAAACTACAAAAAAAAACTAAAAACTAATAAAAAAAGTAAAAAAGCTAAAAAACTAAAAAAACTAAAAAAACTAAAAAAAGGTAAAAAACTAAAAAAAATAAAAAATAAAAAAAAACTAAAAAAAAGGAAAAAACTGAAAAATAAGCTAAAATAAAGGTAAAAACCAATAAAAAACTAAAAAAAAAAGGAAAAAACTAATAAATGACGACACTCAAAGAGAAAGCGACCAGGACAAAAAACTAAAAAAAAAGGCAAAAACTACAAAAAAACTAAAAACTAATAAAAAAAATAAAAAAGCTAAAAAACTAAAAAAACTAAAAAAAGGTAAAAAACTAAAAAAACTAAAAACTAAAAAAAAACTAAAAAAGGTAAAAACTAAAAGAACTAAAAAAGAAAAAAATAAATGACGACACTCAAAGAGAAAGCGACCAGGACAAAAGGAATGTTCGATTAGCAATCAACAAAGCACCGGGACACAGGGAGTATAAATGACGACCAGGACACAAGTAAAAAAAAAAATTAACAAAACTAAAAAGAAGGTAAAAACTACAAAAAAACTAAAAAGAAAAAAAAACTAAAAACTAATAAAAAAACTAAAAAATCTAAAAATCTAAATAAACTAAAAAAGAAAAAAAAAGGAAAAAAATAAAGGAGAAAAACAAAACTAAAAAACGAATGTATATACAGACCGGGACACCGGGATACAAATGATGACCGGGACGCGGGACACAGGGAATATAAATGACGACCGGGACACAGGGACACAACTACAACGGGGACACCGGGGGAAACAGGGGGATAACCTGACAATCTATTTATATGCAAAGACAATGGGACAGCAAAGAATGTTGTATATTCGCAAGTTTTACGTAGTTAAAACCATATATATATATATATTATATCTATATTCACAGGTGGGACATAGGGACACAACTACAATGGCGCGTAACTATTATGGCGCGTAACGACTTACGCGCGCGGGGGGGCTTGGGGGGGGCGCGAAGCGCCCCCACCAACTAGGTGTTGGGGTGGCGCGAAGCGCCACCCCAACAGCTAGTATATATATATATATATATATATATATATATATACATATATATAGATTAAAAAGAGTTAAGTGGGGTTACTGAGCTTAAAGGAGTTGGGTGAAGTGTGGGTTGAATTGCATGAGTATTGAGTTGAAGTTGAATAATCGTTGTGACGAATGGGGATGAGCTGAATCGGTTTTAGTTGCATTGGGGTTGAGTTAAATAGGAGGTGTAATTACACAAGGTTTGAGATGCATAAGGATTGAGCTGACTAAGGTTGAACTACTTGGAGTTGATCTAAATGAGTTTGGATTGACTGGTGCTCATGTGCATACGAACGGGTTATCTTAAATCGAGTGAAGAGTGTTTGATCATCTATATATATAAAAACTAGCTGTTGGGGTGGCGCGAAGAGCCATCCCCCAAGCCCCCCGCGCGCGTAAGTCGTAACGCGCCATATTAGTTACGCACCATTGTAGTTGTGTCCCTGTGTCCCACCTGTGAATATAGATAGATATATATATATATATATATATATATATATATATATATATATATATATATATATATATATATATATATATATATATATATATATATATATATATATATATATATATATATATATATATATATATATATATATATGGTTTTAACTACGTAAAACTTGCGAATATACAATATTCTTCCATGTCCCATTGTCTGTGCATGTAAATAGATTGTCAGGTTTACCGACTCTTGAACATGCAACATAAAATTGTCCATGGGAAAAACAATCCGTATTCAGATCTATACCTCATTATTCTAATGATTGCCCTTGAGCTTTGTTGATGGTGATTGCTAATCGAAAATTCTCTGTGTCCCCGTCGTCATTTATATATCCCCCTGTGCCCCCGGCATCCCCGTTGTAGTTGTATCCCTCTGTCCCGGTCGTCATTTGTGTCCCAGTGTCCCAGTCTGTAATTTCTCTTTGAGCGTCCCGGTCGTCATTTATATTCCCTGTGTCCCGTAGTCCCGGTTGTCATTTGTGTCCCGGTCTGTAATTTATCTTTGAGTGTTCCGGTCGTCATTTATGTCTCCCGGTCGTAATTTGTGTCCCAGTGTCCCACTCTGTAATTTCTCTTTGAGTGTCCCGGTCGTCATTTATATTCCCTGTGTCCCGGTTTTTAGTTTTCTTTTTCTCCTTTATTTTTCAGTTTTTTTTCTTTTTTTAGTTTTTTTTCTTTTTCAGTTTTTAGTTTTTTTAATTTTTTTATTAGTTTTAAGTTTTTTTCCTTTTTAGTTTTTTTGTAGTTTTTACCTTTTTTAGTTTTTTTTAGTTTTTTTCTTTTTTAGTTTTTAGTTTTTTACCTTTTTCTTAGTTTTTTTTTTAGTTTTTTAGTTTTTTTAGTATTTTCCTTTTAGTTTTTTTTGTAGTTTTTACCTTATTTAGTTTTTTTCTTCTTTTGTATTAATGCTAAAGCCAAGGTTTGAACCTGGAGCCTCTCGGACCTAGAACCTGGAACATAACGCTTTACCAACTCAGCTACTTCGGCTTGAATACATTCGTTTTTGAATGGGTATATGATGAAACAATTCAGATGTCATATGCGGACAAACAGACAGACACACAAACAAACAACTTATCTATATATATAAAAACTAGCTGTTAGGGTGGCGCTTCGCGCCATACCCAAGCCCCCCCGTGCGCATAAGTCGTTCCACTCCATATTAGTAACGCACCATTGTAGTTGTGTCCCTGTGTCCCACCTGTGAATATATATATATCTATTACGTTTTCCATTGTTTTTTTTTTACGGCGAGTCGCGTGCCATTGCAAAGCTTTGGTGGGTTGATATTTCTTAACAGTATGATTGGTACGCCTATTTATAGAAACCCTGAAAGATTCACGGAATTTAAAAATTCAGATGGATAATTAACCGCCTCATTTGGTTCCAAAAATATGTCGACTGACTTGTAAAGGAATGCCTGGTCTCGAATCTTGGTTAAAACAATATTGTTGATTTCGTGGACGTCTATATTTTTGGGTGCAAGAATCGCTCTTTCACTTAGCCATTTATTATTTTTTATAATTGTTTAGAATATTCGGAAATACTTTTTCAATCAATTCATTTTTGGACGTCACTAAATTACAGAATTCAGCAGGTAGTTGTATACGTCCTGAAATTGAGTCTACTGGGAGCTTTCCGTTTCCAATTGCCAGCAATTGATCTGAAAATATTTGACCAGAGTAATCGTTTTGCAATCGGACACGCATATTTGTAGTTAATTTTAATGTTTTTACGTCTGCCCATAAATTAGAATTTTTCAGGCAAGCATTCATTTCGTCTGCAGGGGTTGATCTAGGTATTATAGGTAACCAGCTGTTGGGGTGGCACTTCGCGCCACCCCAACACCTAGTTGGTGGGGGCGCTTCGCACCCCCCAAGCCCCCCCGCGCGCGCGAGTCGTTACGCGCCATTATAGTTGTGTCCCTGTGTCCCACCTGTGAATATAGATAGGTGTATATATATATTTTTAACTACGTAAAACTTGCGAATATACAACATTCTTGGCTGTCCCATTGTCTGTGCATATAAATAGATTGTCAGGTTTACCGACTCTTGAACATGCAACATATAATTGTCCATAGGAAAAACAATTTGTATTCAGATCTATACCTCATTATTCTAATGATTGCCCTTGAGCTTTGTTGATGGTGATTGATGATCGAACATTCCCTGTGTCCCCGTCGTCATTGATATATCCCCCTGTGCCCCCCGGCGTCCCCGTTGTAGTTGTTTCCCTGTGCCCTGGTCGTCATTTGTGTCCCGGTGTCCCAGTATGTAAATTCTCTTTGAGTGTCGCGGTCGTCATTTATATTTCCTCTGTCCCGGTCGTCATTTTTGTCCCGGTCATCATTTGTGTTCCGGTGTCCCGGTCTGTAATTTCTCTTTGAGTTTCCTGGTCGTCATTTATATTCCCTGCGTCCCGGTCGGCATTTGTGTCCCGGTGCTTTGTTGATGGTGATTGCTAATCGAACATTCCCTGTGTCCCGGTCGCTTTCTCTTTGAGTGTCCCGGTCGTCATTTATATTCCCTATATCCCGTTGTCCCGGTCGTCATTTGTGTCCTGATGTCCCGGTCAGTAATTTCGTCAGTCGACATACAAACATGACGTCACTCTTCACAGACAACTTATTTTTATATATATAGATGTTTGCCTGAAATCTCCCGCAATGCCAGAATCAGTTTTATCACAAACGTTTTACCAGTACCTCCTGGCACATCCAAAAAGAAAATTTCTCCAACGTTGTTATCGACACAATGCATTATCGCATCATAAATGTCTATTTGTTCCGACGTTAACTTGGAAATGTTAGTTTGTACATACGACAATAGATCACTCGTACTGTAACTTTGTTCACGATCCAATTCTACACATGTCGAAACAGCAGCGGTACGATTAGGTGAAGGCATTCCCAAATCCTGAAGAGGTTTGTTTACCATACATACGCACAAGTCTTCTATAATAACTAAAGTGTAGTTATAAATTTCTGATGTAAAATCAAAAGTCATATCTGACGTCTCTAACCGTTTTCGATGGAGTATATCGTCGGACATTTTCAATTTATATTTTCCCCATAACTCTGTAGGAGCTGAAGTAGAGCAAGTTGTTAGAATGATTCCAAACAATGCACGAATTTGACTTGGAGTTGACGTTTCGCACGTGTCATTCATGCAGTTATCCCAGTGTTGGTCATTCTCCGATAAATTCAGAGCTTGGCATGCACTACGGTAAGTGTCATGTATAGTACCGTCTACAGTTCTCAAATACTTAAAGGACGTCGGACCGGGTACATTCGCAAAAAGCAGGCGTAGAAAGAAGCATTCATGTTGATTGGGGGGAACGGTGTAGAGTCTTTCTATCGTGGTATCTTTGAAGATAGTAGGTTGGCCGTCGACTGACTTGCCCTGTTTTCGACGTTCAAATACTTTATTTTTAGTATTCCACAGGTAATACGAAGGCACTTCAGTGTACAGCAGTTTTTTTGCAAAAGAATCATTTTTGCATAGCGAAAAGAAAGCAGTTAACTTAGTATCCGGTTGATTCAGGGCTCTTTGTTGCACGTTGGATTCCGAAAAATAAACACGTTGACCATTCTGTAAATGTACCGCTAAGTGAACAACAGCTGGACTACGTTCATGTATCGGAAATGAAAGAATTCGCCAAACAGCTTCATTACTGCTTATGTATCTTCCAGCCTGATATTGTACGATTTTGTCGATATCTTTGATTTCAGGCTGCAAGCCAAAAACTGCCATGTCACTGCCTTTGTTGACGTATTTACATATGTATTTGATTGCCTTTGCGGAGTTACAGTATTCAACGTTTATGTGTGCATTAAATGTTTTTGATAATAATAAGGAATATGGAACAAGCCACTGGATATCTACTTCGATGGTGGTACCGTTACACTTCTTTATTATTGCTGTTTTACTGCCATCTTCAGTAGATCTTCTTCTGTATTGTGGGTAACCATCATTGCCAGTAATTGTGTTGGGTACTAATAGTCGAGGATATTGCTTTGTGCACCTTCCTTTGGCCATGCATGGTGAATTTTCGTTCAGTGCACCGCAAGGTCCATGTATCATATTTTTTTACAACAATATCATATAACCCCTTATCGACATTTTCATCAGGTATTTCAGCGGAAATCACATCATCAATTTCTTTACAAGTAATTTTATAATGTAGCCAGATTAGTATATGTGCGTGTGGCAATCCTCGTTTTTGCCATTCCACTGAGTACATCCAGCATCGCACTGACCCAGGTTGCTCTTGCGATTCCTCGGCACGCTTTCTTTTAGTGATTTCTCTTTGAGACGCAAGCCTAATTTCACGCTGTTGTTGTGATTCCTCGGCACGCTTTCTTTTCTTACTTTCTCTATCAGCCGCAAACCTGTTTTCTTGCTGTTCTTGTGATTCCTCGGCAAGCCTTCTTTTTTCACTTTCTCTTTTAGCAGCAAGTCTGGTTTCGCGTTTCTCTGGTAGTTCCTCGGCACTATTTTTTTTTAGTTTGTTTTAGTTTTTTTTTTAGTTAGTTTGTTTTTGAACTTTCTGTTCTTACTTTCTCTCAGCCGCAAGCCTGTTTTCTTGCTGTTCTTGTGATTTCTCGGCACGCTTTCTTTTCTTACTTTCTCTGTCAGCAGCAAGTATTCTTTTTTCTATTTAGTTTTTTTTGTAGTTTTTCCCTTTCTAGTTTTTTTTTATTTTTATTTTTTTTTTAGTTTTGTTTTTCTCCTTTATTTTTCAGTTTTTTTTAGTTTTTAGTTTTGTAGTATTTACGTTTTTTTAGTTTTTTTTTCTTTTTTAGTTTTTAGTTTTTTACCTTTTATTAGTTTTTTTTTAGTTTTTTAGTTTTTTTAGTTTTTTTAGTTTTTTTCTTTTTAGTTTTTTTTTGTAGTTTTTTTTCTTCTTTTGTATTCAAGGTTCGAACCTAGAACCTCTCGAACCTAGAACCTGGAACATAACGCGTTACCAACTCAGCCACATCGGCTTGAATACTTTCG
>NW_027066336.1:0-18888 GCF_032884065.1 Artemia franciscana
CATTTACTTGTGCTTCATTTTCATCAATCAGCCCTTAAACATTTCAAACGACCTTAAATTAGGATTAGTGCCTTTGTAAAATTACGATTTTTATGCTATTTGACCTTTAACTTTTGCCTTGTCTTGTTTTTTGTCATTATGAAAAACATAACACCAAACCTTTGTTTATTAAAAGAGGCTGATGCAGTATCAGGTTCCTGGCTAACATCCTTCTAAACTCCAAAGTTCTTTATTTCTAGCTATTTCATCGCTTAGAGCTCTTATAAAATGTTGAATGTCGACTTTTGCCTTGGTTTGTCATCATGAAATATATATGACCTTACAAACCAAACTATTATAACTATCATTTTCAATATTGACACGTTTCAATTTTTGCTGTCACTTATCTTCTAACCCAAATTTCTTTCTTGTTCGTTTTGGATTTTAATTACTTCGGATAACTTGCCAATGCCCTTTGTTTTAGCTTCCCCTATTGATCTAGTTTTACCTGATGGTCCATGTTGTAGATTTGTTAATTGTTCAGGTGGTGGGACAAAAACTATTTTTTTCCAACGAACTATACTTTATAGCGCTTGTAAACTTTTGTTTTTTGGGTCTTGTCTCATTTGATGGTCCAAGTTATTGATTTTCAGCCATTGTGAATTTAATTTGTTCGGGCTGTTCTCTTGGTCTTATCACGTTTAACAGTTTAGGGAGTTCCAAAGAATCATTAGTTGTATTCTTATCGCTATCATTTTCAATTTTTAAAAGTTTCTATTCTCGTTGTCACCTATCTTCTAATCCAATTGTTCTCTCTTCTTCATTTTGGATTTTCATTACTTTAGACAACTTGCCAATGTCCTTTGCTCTAGCTGCCATTATTGGTCTAGTCTTACATGATGACTCGGGTTATAAATTTGTTAGTTGTTCAACTGGTGAGACAAAAGCTTCTTTTTATTCCAATAAATTATCATTTATAACCCTCGTGTAATCTTCTTTTTTGGGGTCTTATCTCATTTGATGGTCCCGGTTGCTCACCTTCACCCATTGTGAATTTAATGTCTTGTCTAGTCTTGTCTAGTCTTGTCTAGATTTTAGGTTTCTCAATTGTTCAGGTGGTGGAGAAAATTTTCTTTTTCTTCCAACGAATTATCATTTATAACACACTAGCTGATGGAGAGGTGCTTCGCGCCCCCCAAGCCCCCCCCACGCGTAAGTCGTCACGCGCCATATTAGTTACGCGCCATTGTAGTTGTGTCCCTTTGTTCCACCTGTGAATATATATGTATATATATATATATATATATATATATATATATATATATATATATATATATATATATATATAAAACTTCGCTGTCCCATTGCCTGTACATATAAATAGATTGTCAGGTTTACCGACTCTTGAATATGCAACATATAATTGTCACATATAATTGGGAAAAACAATCCGTATTCAGATCTATACCTCATTATACTAATGATTGCCCTTGAGCTTTGTTGATAGTGATTGCTAATCAAACATTCCTTGTGTCCCCATCGTCATTTATATATCCCCCCTGTGCACCCGGCGTCCCCGTTGTAGCTGTGTCCCTGTGTCTCAGTCGTCATTTATAGTCGACAAACATGATGTCAGTCGACACACAAACATGACGTCAGTCGAAACACACGTCCAGTCGTCATTTGTGTCCCGGTGTCCCAGTTTTTATTCTTATTTTTTTAGTTTTCTTTTTCTCCTTTATTTTTCAGTTTTTTCCTTTTTTAGTTTTTTTTCTTTTTCAGTTTTTAGTTTTTTTTTATTATTTTAGTTTTTTTATTAGTTTTTAGTTTTTTTTAGTTTTTTTTGTGGTTTTTACCTTTTCTTATTTTTTGGAACATTACGCTTTACCAACTCAGCTACTTCGGCTTGAATACATTTACCTTTTTTAGTTTTTTTTATTTTTATTTTTATGTTTTTTAGTTTTCTTTTTCTCCTTTATTTTTCAGTTTTTTTCTTTTTTTTAGTTTTTTTTTCTTTTTCAGTTTTTATATTTTTTTAGTTTTTTTTAGTTATTTTATTAGTTTTTAGTTTTTTGTGATTTTTACCTTTTTTAGTATTTTTTTAGTTTTGTTTTAGTTTTTAACTTTTTTTAGTTTTTCTTTTTTAGTTTTTTAGCTTTTTTAGGTTTTTTAGTATTTTTCTTTTTAGTTTTTTGTAGTTTTTACTTTTTTAGTTTTTTTCTTCTTTTGTATTAATGCTAAAGCCAAGGTTCGAACCTGGAACCCTCGGACCTAGGACCTGGAACATAACACTTTACCAACTCAGCTACTTCTGCTTGAATACATTCGTTTTTGAATTGGTATATGATGCAATAATTCAGACGTCATATGCGGACAGACAGACAGACACACAAACAAACAACTATTTAGTTTATCAGTGACTAGCTTCGCGCCACCCCAAAACCTAGTTGGCGGGGGCGATTCGCCCCCCCCCAAGCACCCCGCGCGCGTAAGTTGTTACGCGCCTTATTATTTACGCGCCTTTGTAGTTGTGTCCCTGTGTCCCACCTACATATAAATGGATTATCAAGTTTACCGACTATTGAACATGCAACATATAATTGCCCATGGGAAAAACAATCCGTATTCAGATCTATTCCTCAGTATTCTAATGATTGCCCTTGAGCTTTGTTGATGGTGATTGCTAATCAAACATTTCCTGTGTCCCCATCGTCATTTATATGTGTCCCTGTGTCCCACCTACATATAAATGGATTATCAGGTTTACCGACTATTGAACATGCAACATATAATTGCCCATGGCAAAACAATCCGTATTCAGATCTATACCTCATTATTCTAATAATTGCCCTTGAGCTTTGTTGATGGTGATTGCTAATCAAACATTTCCTGTGTCCCCATCGTCATTTATATATCCCCCCCTGTGCCCCCGGCGTCCCCGTTGTAGTTGTGTCCCTGTGTCCCAGTCGTCATTTATAGTCGACAAACATGACGTCAGTCGACACACAAACATTACGTCAGTCGATACACACGTCCCAGTCGACATCAGTAGTGTCATCAGTAGATGACACTATCAGTAAGCATCAAATCGATGGGTGTTTTGAACAGACGCATTAAATTATTATTTTCGTGGAAAAGATGTTGCGATTCGGAAACGATTGTCCTTTCAACGTCAGGAGAAATTTCGCAACGTGCATTCAATTTAGAATTTCTATCACTGATGAAGTACAGTTGTAAAAATTTATGATTCTCGTCTGAGAATGGTAGAAAGGACCCTGCTCTATGATAAATTTGCCCTTTTGCTTTGAAAGTAGGCATGAATTGATCTGGATTTTCGGTTTGGGTACCAAACGACATCATTTGGAAACATACGTTATATTTTCTGATCTGTGATAAAAAACGCTTAGATTCTGACGTAGTTCCAGTAAGCAAAGTCTTTAATGGCTCTGGTGGTGCAGCCAGTAGAGGAAGTTTAACTTTTCCTGAGGCGCCACATATTCCCATTGTTTCACCATTGAATTTCAAGGCCTTGAAATAGGGACAAATTTTAGACATAGTCCCGATTTGAACACATCTACTCAAGCTATAATCATCGACTGGGCTGTAACTGAATGCCAGGCGAAAATTTTCAGGTTGCTCTTGTGATTCCTCGGCACGCTTTCTTTTGGTGATTTCTCTTTGAGACGCAAGCCTAATTTCACGCTGTTGTTGTGATTCCTCGGCACGCTTTCTTTTCTTACTTTCTCTATCAGCCGCAAGCCTGTTTTCTTGCTGTTCTTGTGATTCCTCGGCACGCTTTCTTTTCTTACTTTCTCTATCAGCCGCAAGCCTGTTTTCATGCTGTTCTTGTGATTCCTCGGTACGCTTTCTTTTCTTACTTTGTCTATCAGCCGCAAGTCTTTTGGCATAGACTCTTTGAGCAGCTTCCTCGGCTGTTGCCATTGTAGGTTCTTCAGTCATTTTACAATTAAAAATTTCTCTTTCAACGATCTTCTTACAATTAAAAATTTGTCTTTGAACGATTTTCTTAAATACTTATAATGACGTCATATACTAAGCATCGTCATAACAAACATGACGACAACTAACTTCATGACGACATACAGCTCAATCCTTATAATTACGTCAGTCGACAGACAGACAAACAACTTATTTATCTTCTATCTATCTATCTATATATATAAAAATAAGTTGTCTGTGGATGGATGGATGGATGTGTCAGGTGACGTCACCTGAAAAAACTGGATCAGGTGACGTCAAAACTGAAAAAACTAAAAAAAGGCAAAAACTACAAAAAAAACTAAAAACTAATAAAAAAAATAAAAAAGCTAAAAAACTAAAAAAACTATAAAGGTAAAAACCAATAAAAAACTAAAAAAAAAACTGAAAAAACTAAAAAAAGGCAAAAACTACAAAAAAAACTAAAAACTAATAAAAAAAGTAAAAAAGCTAAAAAACTAAAAAACTAAAAAAAACTAAAAAAAGGTAAAAATTAAAAAAAATAAAAAATAAAAAAAAACTAAAAAAAAGGAAAAAACTGAAAAATAAGCTAAAATAAAGGTAAAAACCAATAAAAAACTAAAAAAAAAAGGAAAAAACTAATAAATGACGACACTCAAAGAGAAAGCGACCAGGACAAAAGGAATGTTCGATTAGCAATCAACAAAGCACAGGGACACAGGGAGTATAAATGACGACCAGGACATAAGTAAAAAAAAAAACTATCTATATATATAAAAATAAGTTGTCAAACTAAAAAAAGGCAAAAACTACAAAAAAAACTAAAAACTAATAAAAAAGCTAAAAAACTAAAAAACTAAAAAAAAGGCAAAAACTACAAAAAAAATTAAAAACTAATAAAAAAAATAAAAAAGCTAAAAAACTAAAAAAACTAAAAAAACTAAAAAAAGGTAAAAAACTAAAAAAACTAAAAACTAAAAAAAACTAAAAAAAAAGGAAAAAACTGAAAAATAAGCTAAAATAAAGGTAAAAACCAATAAAAAACTAAAAAAAAAACTGAAAAAACTAAAAAAAGGCAAAAACTACAAAAAAACTAAAAACTAATAAAAAAAGTAAAAAAGCTAAAAAACTAAAAAAACTAAAAAAACTAAAAAAACTAAAAAAAAGGTAAAAAACTAAAAAAAATAAAAAATAAAAAAAAAATAAAAAAAAGGAAAAAACTGAAAAATAAGCTAACATAAAGGTAAAAACCAATAAAAACTAAAAAGAAAAAAAGGAAAAAACTAAAAAAAATTTTCATCTAAAAAACTAAAAAAAACTAAAAAAGGTAAAAACTAAAAGAACTAAAAAAGAAAAAAATAAATGACGACACTCAAAGAGAAAGCGACCAGGACAAAAGGAATGTTCGATTAGCAATCAACAAAGCACCGGGACATAGGGAGCATAAATGACGACCAGGACATAAGTAAAAAAAAAATTAACAAAACTAAAAAGAAGGTAAAAACTACAAAAAACTAAAAAGAAAAACAAACTAAAAACTAATAAAAAAACTAAAAAATCTAAAAATCTAAATAAACTAAAAAAGAAAAAAAAAGGAAAAAAATAAAGGAGAAAAACAAAACTAAAAAACGAATGTATATACAGACCGGTACACCGGGATACAAATGACGACCGGGACACAGGGAATATAAATGACGACCGGGACACAGGGACACAACTACAACGGGGACACCGGGGGAAACAGGGGGATATAAATGACGACCGGGACAAAAAAACTAAAAAGAAAAAAAAACTAAAAACTAATAAAAAAACTAAAAAATCTAAAAATCTAAATAAGCTAAAAAAGAAAAAAAAAGGAAAAAAATAAAGGAGAAAAACAAAACTAAAAAACGAATGTATATACAGACCGGGACACCGGGATACAAATGACGACCGGGACACAGGGAATATAAATGACGACCGGGACACAGGGACACAACTACAACGGGGACACCGGAGGAAACAGGGGGATGTAAATGACGACCGGGACACCGGGACAGGGAATGGTCGATTAGCAATCACCATCAACAAAGCTCAAGGGCAATCATTAGAATCATGAGGTATAGATCTGAATACAGATTGTTTTCCCATGGACCATTATATGTTGCATGTTCAAGAGTCGGTAAACCTGACAATCTATTTATATGCAAAGACAATGGGACAGCAAAGAATGTTGTATATTCGCAAGTTTTACGTAGTTAAAACCATATATATATATATATATATCTATATTCACAGGTGGGACATAGGGACACAACTACAATGGCGCGTAACTATTATGGCGCGTAACGACTTACGCGCGCGGGGGGGCTTGGGGGGGGCGCGAAGCGCCCCCACCAACTAGGTGTTGGGGTGGCGCGAAGCGCCACCCCAACAGCTAGTATATATATAAAAATAAGTTGTCTGTGTGTGGATCTGTGGATCTGTGGATCAGGTGACGTCACCTGAAAAAACTGGATCAGGTGACGTCAAAACTGAAAAAACTAAAAAAAGGCAAAAACTACAAAAAAAACTAAAAACTAATAAAAAAAATAAAAAAGCTAAAAAACTAAAAAAACTAAAAAAAGGCAAAAACTACAAAAAAAACTAAAAACTAATAAAAAAGCTAAAAAACTAAAAAAACTAAAAAAAGGCAAAAACTACAAAAAAAACTAAAAACTAATAAAAAAAATAAAAAAGCTAAAAAACTAAAAAAACTAAAAAAACTAAAAAAAGGTAAAAAACTAAAAAAACTAAAAACTAAAAAAAAACTAAAAAAAAGGAAAAAACTGAAAAATAAGCTAAAATAAAGGTAAAAACCAATAAAAAACTAAAAAAAAACTGAAAAAACTAAAAAAAGGCAAAAACTACAAAAAAACTAAAAACTAATAAAAAAAGTAAAAAAGCTAAAAAACTAGAAAAACTAAAAAAACTAAAAAAAGGTAAAAAACTAAAAAAAATAAAAAATAAAAAAAAACTAAAAAAAGGAAAAAACTGAAAAATAAGCTAAAATAAAGGTAAAAACCAATAAAAAACTAAAAAGAAAAAAAGGAAAAAACTAAAAAAAATTTTCATCTAAAAATAAAAAAAACTAAAAAAGGTAAAAACTAAAAGAACTAAAAAAAAAAAAAATAAATGACGACACTCAAAGAGAAAGCGACCAGGACAAAAGGAATGTCCGATTAGCAATCAACAAAGCACCGGGACACAGGGAGTATAAATGACGACCAGGACATAAGTAAAAAAAAAAACTAACAAAACTACAAAGAAGGTAAAAACTACAAAAAAACTAAAAAGAAAAAAAACTAAAAACTAATAAAAAACTAAAAAATCTAAAAATCTAAATAAACTAAAAAAGAAAAAAAAGGAAAAAAATAAAGGAGAAAAACAAAACTAAAAAACGAATGTATATACAGACCGGGACACCGGGATACAAATGACGACCGGGACACAGGGAATATAAATGACGACCGGGACACAGGGACACAACTACAACGGGGACACCGGGGGAAACAGGGGGATATAAATGACGACCGGGACACCGGGACAGGGAATGGTCGATTAGCAATCACCATCAACAAAGCTCAAGGGCAATCATTAGAATCATGAGGTATAGATCTGAATACAGATTGTTTTCCCATGGACCATTATATGTTGCATGTTCAAGAGTCGGTAAACCTGACAATCTATTTATATGCAAAGACAATGGGACAGCAAAGAATGTTGTATATTCGCAAGTTTTACGTAGTTAAAACCATATATATATATATATATATATATATATATATATATATATATATATATATATATATATATATATATATATATATATATATATATCTATATTCACAGGTGGGACATAGGGACACAACTACAATGGCGCGTAACTATTATGGCGCGTAACGACTTACGCGCGCGGGGGGGCTTGGGGGGGGGGCGCGAAGCGCCCCCACCAACTAGGTGTTGGGGTGGCGCGAAGCTGTTGGGGTGGCGCGAAGCGCCACCCCAACAGCTAGTATATATATATATATATATATATATATATATATATATATATATATATATATATATATATATATATATACAACAAAAGAGAGAATAATGAAGACTTTTTCCCAAGACAGTGAGCCAACAAAACCTATTTGAATATTTCGGCCCTATATCTAAGGGCCGTCTTCAGCAAAGAAAAAATAAAAACAATAAAACACTCACAATAAAAGTTCTCAGTTAAAAATTCATATTTTTTATAAAAAATAGCCTTGGCATCATTACTTCTTAACGAAAAGTTCAGCCAAGACTCTTGGCTGAACTGAAAAGCTCAGTCTTGGCTAAACTTTTCATTAAGAAGTAATGATGCCAAGGCTATTTTAGGTGGGACAAAAATACAAAAAATAACCATTATTACCAATTGAAAATCTGACGAAATTTTAGAAAATTATTTCCACAAAAAAGTTTTTTAAAGAAAAATAAAATCTCCATTAAACTAAAATGAGCGGAAATAAAGTAAAATAATTTTCCAGGCGCAAAACTGCCAAAAACCACCGTCAATAAATAAACAAACCCAAAACGAGCAAAAATTAACATATGTACCCCTGACAACCTCCATGGCTTCTAAACGCAAGAACATAAATTGCGCTTTACTAAAAACTCATTTTAAATATTTCCACTTTTTTAACTTTAATAAATAAAAAGAAATACTAAGACTTTAAGGAATAAATATCAGCATATGCACGGTAATCAATCAATCCACATTTGTTTTTTTGTTTTTTCCAGTAAAATGAAAATAATGTTCTGGTCTTCAGAAGGTATCGGGGGCGTCAGCCCTAGTCATGTACATTTCTGCTCGTTTTGAGTTTGACTCGATTATTTATTCTAATTCATATGGTGTCTTATTCTAATATTATTTTTACGGCTCCTGAGGCAAAAAAGTCATATTTATTCTATGGAAATGTGCTCAGAAATAGAACATCACTCATAGGAATTAAGGCTCTAAGTGAAATTTCTCCAAGTCGTGACCTATTTAGAAATTTTTTTTCAGGCCAGAAAATTTCAAGATACCGATTTTCCAAAAAAAAAATGTAAATAAAACCGTTTACGAGAAAGTATTTATAAATAAATAATTTTTTGCAGAGTGATTTTCTTACTAACTTAGTTTATTATTTTAATCTGATTGTCAAAAGTAAAGAGAACGGCTTTTACCTTTATGTGCTCTTTGACCGCCAATTATTCTTAAGGACCGTCTACTTGATATACCACAAAACTGTGAATTTATTGAAGCTGATGTGTGACAGGGGTCAAGTTCTGATTTCTTCGGTGAGACGTTTACGGGAGATTTGAGAGCTGCGCAGCAATACTGTTTGGACCAGAAATAAAATTTGAGCATTTAATATAGTTCACCAAAAAGATAGTAGAAACGTTGTACTAACTAAAATTAAAACATTCTATGCATCTAAAAATCTCCCAAGTTGAAGTCAAGTGATTTCTTTTGTTTTGTATACCGTGTTTTCTATTCTGCCGTTTACATTTAAGGGAAGCAATCGACAAAATTGATATGGAGGGTGTTATTTTTTTCCCGTATCTCTTGTAGTTGAATCATTTTTTGTCAAAAAAAAAATAGCTGTTAGGAGCCAAGGAAATATCTGAAAAAATAAGAATTAACTGCTGACCATATGAAATAGTCACAAATAAACCCGTTATTGACCTTCAAGTGATTTCTTTTGTTTTGTAAGGGCAAGTAAGGGCTTTACTTTGAACTATAAGAATTTTTTTTTTTATTATGAAAAACAGAAACTAATTTCCTTAAAAAATGGATAGACAGTCGCCTGTTATAAATAAAGTGAAACTCGTTTTAGTTTTGGCTGTAATTTGCCGACATTCATTTGACTTGATTTTTTGTTCTGAGAAATAAATTTAATAAAGAAAAAAATTTATAAACTATGTTCTTTGAATCGTTCTTTTTACAAAATTCTACATTTAAAAATTTGGCCTAAGTTAATCATTTCTAGGGTTTAAGTTTCTATACATTTTAGATTAATAAATAAATAATAATTTTAAAATAGGACTATGAAGTGCCTGTGTTGTACTCCGGAGAGTTGTAATGCTCAAATTTTGTTGATATGAAGGCATTTCTGGTTATTTATACCAAGAACATCAACTAGTTTTGATTTGCCTTTCTTTGTTTAGGTACTATATATACTTTTTTCTTCTTGTTATGTAGAAATCTCGTTGTTAATTGTTTATTGTTTTTTCACATGTTTTTGTTTTTACATGCTTATAAAACTAATTGTCCATGAAAAACTTATGTGACCTTGTTTATTTCAAGAAGTAAGTATTACCTGTTCTATACCATGTTTTCTATTCTGCTGTTTACATTTAAGGGAAGCAATCGACAAAATTGATGTGGAGGGTGTTATTTTTTTCCTGTATCTCTTGTACCTGAATCATTTTTGTCAAAAAAATAAATAGCTGTTTGGAGCCAAGGAAATATCTGAAAGAATAAGAATTACCTGCTAACCATGTGAAGTAATCACAAATAAACCCGTTTTTGTCCTTAGTTAATCTTAAATAACCCTAGGAAGCACTAACAAAGTATTTCGTTGTCATGAATATTTTGATTCTATGTCAATAAAACTATTTTGCTTGTTTGTGTCGGGTAAAATGCACAAATATTCAAGTTCAAAAAGGGAAAACGGGAGTTTGCTGAAAATTATCTCTCACTGTGGTAATTTTATTGAATGAACACTAGAAAAGAATCTTGTTACAAAATGCCACGTTTTGGTGGAAATAAGGAACAAAAACGCAACTATTTTGATTCAAGGCAATGCTCATAAGTATGACAATTAATTGTTGTAGTAAATTCATCTGAGGTGGTACTTAATAAGTCTATCATTGTCTTTAACATTTCAAATTTGTGAAAATACTAACTTGTTTGCAATTAATGCTGCATACACACACATTATTTTACCAAGAACGGATTCATTCCGAGGAGTTTATATCTAGGAAATGACAAGAGAAAACGAGAAAATTATATGAAAACCTATTTGACATACAGAAATACTACTGATTTTCAGTTCATTTTTATATGTGGGGTAAAATGTGTAACTATTCTGAACCAAACATGTAAAACATGAATTTTCTAAACAGTGAAATTAATGTTTTCCAGTTTGCCATTTTTACTGAATGAGTCATTAGAAAAGGATCACGTTTCACAATGTCAAACCTTGTTGAAAACAAGAAAAATAGTCTTATTTTCAAATTGGTTGACATGTAATATTGTCCAAATATACCTCTATTGTTGATTTTGCAGTCAAAGGTCCCTCTAAATTCCAAAGATTATAGGATGATTTTATTTGCGATAAAATTAGCAAGAAATTTCATTCGACATCTTGACTTTTTTTATGATTCAATGTTTTTCAAATACCGTCATTTTATCATCATTATTTATTGGAAATCCATATACAATGATTAAGAAAAGGATGTGACAATAAATAAAAAAAGGACAATGAACAAACATTTACTTTAACAAATTAATGCAACAGCAAGTAAAAGTAACCTTAGACGAAAGAGATAAAAATTATAATTCACACAAGAATACTAAATATTATTTTAAATCCAGCACTAAACTCTTTGACATACCAACTTATACAGGAAATGTAGTACTTACTAAGTCTTTAGATTTGTTATTGCTACTATTGCATGTTGAAGCCTTTAGAAACTTGTTTTTTATTGAAGGTTTTAGTTTGGCCAAACTTGGGCAATCCTTCAGTTTTCTGCATGTTCCTAAGTTTGCATCTCCATCCAAACAGGTAAGGAAACCATCTTTTAGTGTCGTCTTAATTTGAGTCTTCCTAATTTGGGAGGAACTTGATCTTGAAGGTGGCTTCACTTTATTTCCTTTAAAATTACGTGTTTTAGACTTATTAGTTACTACTACCATGATTAACTTCATTAAAGAAATTTTTTTCAGCGACCCCATTTGTTATTACCAAATGTCGACGGCAAGGTCGGAAACATGCAAAAAAATAAACATTTACAAAATAAAACAAGAGCTAAGAGCTCATATGGCACTTGTGACGAGGCGAGAAGAGCTAAGAGCCAAGAGATCATATGGTATGAGCTCTAACAAAATTCTATGAATCAATAGATTGATTTAAAAAGGAACATAAGAGGCTTAATGCCGGTCAAGATTTAAAATAAGAGCTCTGAGTCACAAAGTCCTTCTAAATATCAAAATTCGTTAAGATCCGATCACCCACTCGTAAGTTATAAATACCTAATTTTTTATAATTTTTCCTCTCCCTTTTGCCCCCCCAGATGGTCGAATCTGGGAAAACGACTTTATCAAGTCAAATTGTGCAGCTCCCTGACACGCCTACCAATTTTCATCGCCCTAGCACGTCCAGAAGCACCGAACTCGCCAAATCACTGAACCCCTCCCCCAACTCCCCCAAAGAGAGTGAATCCAGTACGATTCTGTCAATCACGTATCAAGGACATTTGTTTATTCTATCCACCAAGCTTCATCCCGATTCCTACACTCCAAGTGTTTTTCCAAGATTTCCCCCTCCAAATCCCCACGATGTCAAAAGATCTGGTCGGGATTTGAAATAAGAGCTCTGAGACATGAATTCCTTCTAAAATCAAATTTCATTACGATCCGATCATCTATTCGTAAGATATAAATACTCCAATTTTCATGTTTTCCAAGAATTCCGGTTCCCCCCTCCAACTCCCCCGAATGTCACAGGATCTGGTCGGAATTTGATATTAGAACTTTAAAGCACAAGATCCTTCTAAATATCAAATTTGATTAAGATCTGGTCACCCTTTCGTAAGTTACAAATACCTCAATTTTCAAAATTACCCCCCCCCCCAATTCCACCAAAGAGAGCAGATCCGGTCCAGTTATGCCAGTCACGTATCTTAGACAGGTTTCTATTCTTCCCATCCAGTTTCACCCTGATCTCACCGCTTTAAGTATTTTCTAAGATTTCCGGTCCCCCCAAATGCCCCCCCCCAATTACGCTTGATCCGGTTGAGATTTAAAATAAGATATCGGAGTTACCAGGTCCTTCTAAATATGAAGTTTCATGAAGATCCGATCAGTCCTTCGTAAGTTAAAAATACGTCATTTTTCTTATTTTTCAGAATTCCCCCCCCCCCCGCAATTGAGCGGATCCGTTCCAATTATGTAAATCACGTATGCAAGACTTTTGCTTATTTTTCCAACCATGTTTCATCCCAATCCCTCCAATCTAAGCGTTTCCCATCATTTTAGGTCTCCCCGCCCCAAACTTCCCCCAATGTCACCAGATCCGGTCAGGATTTAAAATAAGAGCTTTGAGACACGATATCCTTCTAAAAATCAAGTTTCATGGAGATCCAAACACCCGTTCGTAAGTTAAAAATACCTCATTTTTTCTAATTTTTCAGAATTAACCCCCCCCCCCCCCAACTACCCCAAAGAGAGCGGATCCGTTCTGGTTATGTCAATCATGTATCCAGGACTCGTGTTTTTTTCCCCACCAAGTTTCATCCCGATCCATCCACTCTAAGTGTTTTCCAATTTTTAGGTTTCTCCCTCCCAACTCCCCCCCCCAATGTCACCAGATCTGGTCGGGTTTAAAATAAGAGCTCTGAGCCACGATATCCTTCTAAATATCAAATTTCATTGAGATCCGATCACCCGTTCGTAAGTTAAAAATACCGCATTTTTTTGTTTTTTTTTCAGAAATACCCCCCCCCCCAACTACCCAAAAGAGAGCGGATCCGTTCCGTTTATGTCAATCATCTATCCAGGACTTGTGTTTATTTTTCCCACCATGTTTCATCCCGATCCCTCCACTCTAAGTGTTTTCCAAGTTTTAGGTTTCCCCCTCCCAACTCCCCGTCCCCATCACCAGATCCGGTCGGGATTTAAAATAAGAGCTCTAAGAGACGATATCCTTCTAAACATCAAATTTCATTGAGATCCGATCACCCGTTCGTAAGTTGAAAATACCTCATTTTTCTAATTTTTAAGAATTACTCCCCCCCCCCCAACTACCCCAAAGAGAGCAAATCAGTTCCGATTATGTCAATCATGTATCTGGCACTTGCGCTTATTTTTCCCATCAAGTTTCATCCCGATCCCTCTACTCTAAGTGTTTTCCAAGATTTTAGTTTTCCCCCCTCCAACTCCCCCCAATGTCATCAGACCCAGTCGGGATTTAAAATAAGAGCTCTGAGACACAATATCATTCCAAACATCAAATTTCATTAAGATCCAATCACCCGCTCATAAGTTAAAAATACTTCATTTTTTATATTTTTTCTGAATTAACCGGTCCCTACTCCCCTCCCCCAGATGGTCAAATCAGGAAAACGACTATTTCTAATTTAATCTGGTCCGATCCCTGATACGCTTGCCAAATTTCATCGTCCTAGCTTACCTGGAAGTGCCTAAAGTAGCAAAACCGGGACTTTAGCTTTCCCCCTCCAACTCCCCCCAATGTCGTCAGATCCGGTCGGAATTCAAAATAAGAGCTCTGAGACACAATATCATTCCAAACATCAAATTTCATTAAGATCCAATCACCCGCTGATAATTTAAAAATACTTCATTTTTTCTCTTTTTTGCGAATTAACTGGGCCCCCACTCCCCCCCCCCCCAGATGGTCAAATCGGGAAAATGACTATTTCTAATTTAATCTGGTCCGGTCCCTGATACGCTTGCGAAATTTCATCGTCCTAGCTTACCTGGAAGTGCCTAAAGTAGCAAAACCGGGACCGACAGACCGACAGAATTGGCGACTGCTATATGTCACTTGGTTAATACCAAGTGCCATAAAAAAAAATGTATAAACTTTAGTATATATATATATATATATATATATATATATATATATATATATATATATATATATATGTATACTAGCTGTTGGGGTGGCGCTTCGCGCCACCCCAACATCTAGTTGGTGGGGCGCTTCGCGCCCCCCCAAACCCCCCCGCGCGCGTAAGTCGTTACGCGCCATATTAGTTACGCGCCATTGTAGTTGTGTCCCTGTGTCCCACCTGTGAATAGAGATAGATATAAATATATGTTTTTAACTACGTAAAACATGCTAATATACAACATTCTTCGCTATCCCATTGTCTGTGCATATAAATAGATTGTCAGGTTTACTGACTCTTGAACATGCAACATATAATTGTCCAAGGGAAAAACAATCCGTATTCAGATCTATACCTCATTATTCTAATGATGTGTCCCTGTGTCCCGGTCGTCATTTACATTCCTTGTGTCCCGGTCGTCATTTGTGTCCTGGTGTCCCAGTTTGTAATTTCTCTTTGAGTGTCCCGGTCGTCATTTATATTCCCTGTGTCCCGGTCGTCATTTGTGTCCCGGTCTCTAATTTCTATTCGAACAATCCCTGTGTCCCGGTTGTCATTTATATATCCCGCCTGTGCCCCCGGCGTCCCCGTTGTAGTTGTGTCCCTGTGTCCCGGTCGTCATTTATATTCCCTGTGTCCCGGTCGCGATTTGTGTCCGGGTGTCCCAGTCTGTAATTTCTCTTTGAGGTTCCCGGTCGTCACTTATATTCCCTCTGTCTCGGTCGTCATTTGTGTCCCGGTCTGTAATTTCTCTTTGAGTTTTTTTTCTTTTAGTTTTTTTTTTTAGTTTTTTACCTTTTTTCCTTTTTCAGTTTTCTTTTTCTCAGTTTTGATATGTTTTGACTCTCGCTGTCCAGGTGGATTTTCATCTAACTGCGCGGTTTTGCGTTCTTTAGCCGCAAGCCTGTTTTCTTGCTGTTCTTGTGATTCCCCGGCACGCTTTCTTTTCTTACTTTCTCTATCAGCTGCAAGCCTGTTTTCTTGCTGTTCTTGTGATTCCTCGGAACGCTTTCTTTTCTTACTTTCTCTATCAGCAGCAAGTTTTTTGGCATAAACTCTTTGAGCAGCTTCCTCGGCTGTTGCCATTGTAGGTTCTTCAGTCATTTTACAATTAAACATTTTTCCGTGAACAAATGTTTTAAATATCTTGAATGACGTCACCGTCAAAGCAAAAATGACGACAACTAATTT
The DNA here is from genome assembly GCF_032884065.1 of Artemia franciscana. Taxonomy (NCBI): domain Eukaryota; kingdom Metazoa; phylum Arthropoda; class Branchiopoda; order Anostraca; family Artemiidae; genus Artemia; species Artemia franciscana. The sequence goes on from NW_027066336.1 coordinate 16,021, forward strand.
CATGACGTCAGTCAACACAGAAACATGACGTCACCTGATCCACAGACAGACAGACAACTTATTTTTATATATATAGATATACTAGCTGTTGGGGTGGCGCTTCGCGCCACCCCAACACCTAGTTGGTGGGGGCGCTTCGCGCCCCCCAAGCCCCCCGCGCGCTTAAGTCGTTACGCGCCATATTAGTTACGCGCCATTGTAGTTGTGTCCCTATGTCCCACCTGTGGATATATATATATATATATATATATATATATATATATATATATATATATATATATATATATATATATATATATATATATATATATATATATATATGTTTTTAACTACGTAAAACTTGCGAATATACAACATTCTTTGCTATCCCATTGTCTGTGCATATAAATAGATTGTCAGGTTTACCGACTCTTGAACATGCAACATATAATGGTCCATGGGAAAACAATCCGTATTCAGATCTATACCTCATGATTCTAATGATTGCCCTTGAGCTTTGTTGATGGTGATTGCTAATCGACCATTCCCTTTGTTGCCGTCGTCATTTATATATTCCCCTGTGCCCCCCGGCATCCCCGTTGTAGTTCTGTCCCTGGGTCCCGGTCGTCATTTATATTCCCTGTGTCCCGGTCGTCATTTGTGTCCCGGTGTCCCAGTCTGTGATTTCTCTTTGAGTGTCCCGGGCGTCATTTATATTCCTTGTGTCCCGGTGTCCCGGTCGTCATTTGTGTCCCGGTCTGTATATACATTCGTTTCTGAATTGGTCTTTTTTTTAGTTTTTAGTTTTTTACCTTTTTATAGTTTTTTTAGTTATACCTCATGATTCTAATGACCATCTGAATTTTTAAATTCCGTGGATCTTTCAGGGTTTCCACCACACGTGCTACAACTAAAAATAGGCGTACCAATAATACTTTTAAGAAATATCAACCCACCAAAGCTTTGCAACGGCACGCGACTTGCCGTGAAAAAAAAAAAACAATGGAAAACCTAATAGAAGCTACAATCTTGACAGGGCCTTTTGAGGGTGAGGTTGTTCTTATTCCTCACATTCCCATGATTCCAACGGACCTCCCTTTTCAATTTAAAAGATTGCAATTCCCAATTCGATTAGCATTTGCAATCACCATTAACAAAGCTCAAGGTCAATCATTAGAAAAATGTGATATAGATCTTAATACTGATTGTTTTTCCCATGGACAATTGTACGTTGCATGTTCGAGAGTCGGTAAACCTGACAATCCATTTATATGCAGCGACAATTGGACAGCGAAGAATGTTGTATATTCGCAAGTTTTACGCGGTTAATTTGTATTGTATCTATCTATCTATCAATCTATATAAAAACGAGTTGTGTGTATGCATGTTTGTTTGTTTGTAAAAAGAGCGTTTGCATATGACGTCATTATTAGTACATAAGGCTTTGTATATGCAAAGACAATGGGAAAGCCAAGAATGTTGTATATTCGCAAGTTTCACGTAGTTTAAAACACATATATAAATGTATCTATATTCATAGGTGGTACACAGGGACACAACTACAATGGCACGTAACTAATATGGCGCGTAACGACTTACACAACTAATATGACGACATATGACGACCGTCAGTTGTGACAACACAACCATCAAAGGACTAGCGGCCAAATCTTCAACCCTCACAGCCTTAGTTTGCATGGTGTTAAGTTCTTAGAAAGTTGTTGTTAGGGAAAGACTTCAAATATGATATGAATGTGATAGTATTGAAAATTGTAATGAAAAACTAACAATGTATCTTATTATTTTTTAGTGAAAACTTAAAAGCATAATGATGCCTAGATTTTAACAGGATTTTTTTCTTCTTATTTTGTCTTTTTACTTTTGAATGAAATGACAGTGCAAACAAATGACAGAGACAATAAAGAAAGAAAATACAGTTCCACTTACAATAAAGAAACAAAACCAAAATAGGCAGTACAACATGAAGCAAAATAAAGAAGAAAAACCTGTTAAAAACTGAAAATTAAATACACATATTTCATTTAGAGAAATTGTCGAGTCAGCGGTAAGACGTAAAGCGTGTTTGTGAAGAAAACTTCTTGGGGACCTCCGCTCTAAATCAATCAACTTGACTGATGAGTCCAGGATTACATATATAGCTGAGATTTCTGTATTAGAAAACCTCATGCATACGCCAGAAAAATGTTGCAAATTTGTGATTTTCGGTTCGTTAATTTTGATACTTGGTCAGAGACACTATTTCCCGCAAACTTTATATTACGAGATCGTATTGAATAGTTTTGACAAACACTATTGAATAGTTTTAACAAAACAATTCGATAAAAAGAACGCTTGCATTTGACAGTTCTCCCATATGCTGAGTGGATAGACATGCAGATTGATTAAGCCAACAAGCCCCTAGTTGACCTACGTGTTAAACCGTACTTGATACCAAGGTATTTCAGGAACTGGGACTACTGGTCTCTAATATCATAAGGGAAAAGTTTAAAATTAGTCAAATTAGTGTCACTAAAACCACTAAATTTCGTTTTCTCTATGTTTGCCCTTGGCCCTGTTCTTCTCTATCAAACAGTTCGTGGTAACGAACTGTAGTAAGGAGCGACCCGGCTCAATAGTAAACGAAACTCTAAATAACGGAACTTTGATGCTAAAATATACGTCAAAAGAATCGGATTTTCATGCTGATTTTAAATATATAAGTTTCATCAAATTTGGTCTTTGTCATCAAAAGTTACGAGCCTGAGAAAATTCGTCAACACAGAATCTTAACGAAAATCACACCATCGCATTCAACGTATCAGAGAACCCTATAGAAAAATTTTCAAGCTCCTATCTACAAAAATGTTGAATTTCGTATTTTTTGCCACA
>NW_027066337.1:0-18883 GCF_032884065.1 Artemia franciscana
AAGCAGCTACGTATGTTGAAAAAATGAAGATATTAGACTACTTTATGATTGCACATGGTAAAGAATGTGATTAAAGGCTCTTTTCCTATGTCACAAGTTTTAGCTTACGGGGGTAATAGCTTCGTCCGTGGAAAAAATGATGATATTAGACTATTTTATGATTGTAAATGGTAAATAATGTGATTAAAGGCTCTTTTCCTATGTCAAAAGTTTTAGTTTTTGAGGGTAATAGCTATGTCTGTGGAAAAAAATGAAGATATTAGTCTATTTTATGATTGCACATGGTAAAGAATGTGATTAAAGGCTCTTTTCCTATGTCAAAAGTTTTAGTTTTCGAGGGTAATAGCTATGTCTGTGGATAAAATGAGGATATTAGACTATTTTATGATTGCATATGGTAAAGAATGTGATTAAAGGCACTTTTCCTATGTCAAAAGTTTTAGTTTTTGAGGGTAATAGCTACGTCCGTGAAAAAAATAAAGATATTAGACTATTTTATGATTGCACTTGGTAAGAATGTGATTAAAGGATCTTTTCCTATTTCAAAAGTTTTAGTTTTCGAGGGGAATAGCTTCGTCCGTGGAAAAAATGAATATATTAGACTATTCTATGATTGCATATGGTAAAGAATGTGATTAAAGGCACTTTTCCTATGTCAAAAGTTTTAGTTTTTGAGGGTAATAGCTACGTCCGTGAAAAAAATGAAGATATTAGACTATTTTATGATTGCACATGGTAAAGAATGTGATTAAAGGCTCTTTTCCTATGTCAAAAGTTTTAGTTTTTGAGGGTAATAGCTATGTCTGTGGAAAAAGGAAGATATTAGACAATTTTATGATTGCACATGTTAAGAGTGTGATTATAGGCTCTTTTCCTATTTCAAAAGTTTTAGTTTTCGAGGGTAATAGCTTCGTCCGTGGAAAAAATGAAGATATTAGACTATTTTATGATTGCACATGGTAAAGAATGTGATTAAAGGCTCTTTTCCTATTTCAAAAGTTTTAGTTTTCGGGGGTAAGAGCTACGTATGTTGAAAAAATGAAGATATTAGACTATTTTATGATTGCAAATGGTAAAGAATGTGATTAAAGGCTCTTTTCTTATTTCAAAAGTTTTAGTTTTCGAGAGTAAGAGCTACGTATGTTGCAAAAATGAAGATATTAGACTATTTTATGATTGCACATGGTAAAGAATGTGATTAAAGGCTCTTTTCCAATGTCAAAAGTTTTAGTTTTCGAGGGTAATAGCTACGTATGTTGAAAAAATGTCGATATTAGACTATTTTATGATTGCAAATGGTAAAGAATGTGATTAAAGGCTCTTTTCCTATTTCAAAAGTTTTAGTTTTCGGGGGTAAGAGCTATGTCTGTGGAAAAAATGATGATATTAGATTATTTTATGATTGCACATGGTAAAGATTGTGATTAAAGGCTCTTTTCCTATTTCAAAAGTTTTATTTTTCGAGGGTAATAGCTTCGTCCGTGGAAAAAATGAAGATATTAGACTATTTTATGATTGCACATGGTTAAGAATGTGATTAAAGGCTCTTTTCCTATGTCAAAAGTTTTAGTTTTCGAGGGTAATAGCTATGTCTGTGGAAAAAAATGAAGATATTAGTCTATTTTATGATTGCGCATGGTAAAGAATGTGATTAAAGGCTCTTTTCCTATGTCAAAAGTTTTAGTTTTCGGGGGTAGTAGCTTCGTCCGTGGAAAAAATGAAGATATTAGACTATTTTATGATTGCGCATGGTAAAGAATGTGATTAAAGGCTCTTTTCCTATTTCAAAAGTTTTAGTTTTCGAGGGTAATAGCTACGTCTGTGGAAAAAATGAAGATATTAGACAATTTTATGATTGCACATGGTAAAGAATGTGATTAAAGGCTCTTTTCCTATTTCACAAGTTTTGGTTTTCAAGTGTAATAGCTATGTCTGTAGAAAAAATGAAGATATTAGACAATTTTATGATTGCACATGGTAAAGAATGTGATTAAAGGCTATTTTCCTATTTCAAAAGTTTTAGTTTTCGAGGATAATAGCTACGTATGTAGAAAAATGAAGATATTAGACTATTTTATGATTGCAAATGGTAAAGAATGTGATTAAAGGCTCTTTTCCTATTTCAAAAGTTTTAGTTTTCGAGGGTAATAGCTATGTCTGTGGAAAAAAGGAAGATATTAGACTATTTTATGATTGCACATGGTAAAGAATGTGATTAAAGGCTCTTTTTCTATTTCAAAAGTTTTAGTTTTCGTGGGTAAGAGCTACGTCTGTGGAAAAAAAGAAGATATTAGACTATTTTATGATTGCATATGGTAAAGAATGTGATTAAAGGATCTTTTCCTATTTCAAAAGTTTTAGTTTTCGAGGGTAATAGCTTCGTTCGTGGAAAAAATGAAGATATTAGACTATTTTATGATTGAAAATGGTAAAGAATGTGATTAAAGGCTCTTTTCCTATGTCAAAAGTTCTAGTTTTCGAGGGTAATAGCTATGTCTGTGGAAAAAATGAAGATATTAGACTATTTTATGATTGCACATAGTAAAGAATGTGATTAAAGGCACATTTCCTATGTCAAAAGTTTTAGTTTTCGGGGGTAATAGCTTCGTCCGTGGAAAAAATGAAGATATTAGACTCTTTTATGATTGCACGTGGTAAAGAATGTGATTAAAGGCTCTTTTCCTATTTCAAAAGTTTTAGTTTTCGAAGGTAATAGCTACGTCCGTGGAAAAAATGAAGATATTAGACTATTTTATGATTGCACATGGTAAAGAATGTGATTAAAGGCTCTTTTCCTATTTCAAAAGTTTTAGTTTTCGAGGGTAATAGCTACGTATGTTGAAAAAATGAAGATATTAGACAATTTTATGATTGCACATGGTAAAGAATGTGATTAAAGGCTCTCTTCATATTTCGAAAGTTTTAGTTTTCGAGGGTAATAGCTATGTCTGTGGAAAAAATGAAGATATTAGACTGTTTTATGATTGCACATGATAAAGAATGTGATTAAAGGCTCTTTTCCTATGTCAAAAGTTTTAGTTTTCGAGGGTAATAGCTATGTCCGTGGAAAAAATGAAGATATTAGACTATTTTATGATTGCACATGGTAAAGAATGTGATTAAAGGCTCTTTTCCTATGTCAAAAGTTTTAGTTTTCGGGGGTAATAGCTTCGTCCGTGGAAATAATGAAGATATTAGACTATTTTATGATTGCAAATGGTAAAGAATGTGATTAAAGGCTCTTTTCCTATTTCAAAAGTTTTAGTTTTCGATGGTAATAGCTACGTCTTTGGAAAAAATGAAGATATTAGACTATTTTATGATTGCACATGGTAAAGAATGTGATTAAAGGCTCTTTTCCTATATCAAAAGTTTTAGTTTTCAAGGGTAATAGCTACGTATGTTGAAAAAATGAAGGTATTAGACAATTTTATGATTGCACTTGGTAAAGAATGTGATTAAAGGCTCTTTTCCTATTTCAAAAGTTTTAGTTTTCGGTGGTAAGAGCTATGTCTGTGGAAGAAATGAAGATATTAGACTATTTTATGATTGCATATGGTAAAGAATGTGATTAAAGGCTCTTTTCCTATTTCAAAAGTTTTAGTTTTCGAGGTTAATAGCTATGTCTCAGGAGAAAATGAAGATATTAGACTATTTTATGATTGCACATGGTAAAGAATGTGATTAAAGGCTCTTTTCCTATTTCAAAAGTTTTAGTTTTCGAGGGTAATAGCTTTGTCCGTGGAAAAAATGAAGATATTAGACTATTTTATGATTGCACATGGTAAAGAATGTGATTAAAGGCTCTTTTCTAATGTCAAAAGTTTTAGTTTTCGGGGGTAATAGCTTCGTCCGTGGAAAAATGAAGATATTAGACTATTTTATGATTGGACATGGTAAAAAATGTGATTAAAGGCTCTTTTCCTATTTCAAAAGTTTTAGTTTTCGAGGGTAATAACTTCTTCCGTGGAAAAAATGAAGATATTACACTATTTTATGATTACACATGGTAAAGATTGTGATTAAAGGCTCTTTTCCTATTTCAAAAGTTTTAGTTTTCGATGGCAATAGCTTCGTCCATGGAAAAAAATGAAGATATTAGACTATTTTATGATTGCACATGGTAAAGAATGTGATTAAAGGCTCTTTTCCTATTTCAAAAGTTTCAGTTTTCGAGGGTAATAGATAAGTATGTTGAAAAAATGAAGATATTAGACTATTTTATGATTGCAAATGGTAAAGAATGTGATTAAAGGCTCTTTTCCTATGTCAAAAGTTTTAGTTTTCGGGGGTAATAGCTTCGTCCGTGGAAAAAAATGAAGATATTAGACTATTTTATGATTGCACATGGTAAAGAATGTGATTAAAGGCTCTTTTCCTATGTCAAAAGTTTTAGTTTTCGAGGGTAATAGCTACGTATGTTGAAAAAATGAAGATATTTGACTATTTTATGATTGCACACGGTAAAGAATGTGATTAAAGGCTCTTTTCCTATTTCAAAAGTTTTAGTTCTCGGCGGTAAGAGCTAGGTAAGAGCTTTAGGTACACTAAAGTTTTAGTTTTGTAGGGTAATAGCTTCGTCCGTGGAAAAAATGATGATATTAGACCATTTTATGATTGCAAATGGTAAAGAATGTGATTAAAGGCTCTTTTCCTATGTCAAAAGTTTTAGTTTTTGAGGGTAATAGCTATGTCTGTGGAAAAAATGAAGATATTAGTCTATTTTATGATTACACATGGTAAAGAATGTGATTAAAGGCTCTTTTCCTATATCAAAAGTTTTAGTTTTCGAGGGTAATAGCTATGTCCGTGGAAAAAAGGAAGATATTAGACTATTTTATGATTGTACATGGTAAAGAATGTGATTAAAGGCTCTTTTCCTATGTCAAAAGTTTTAGTTTTCGGGGGTAATAGCTTCGTCCGTGGAAAAAATGAAGATATTAGACTATTTTATGATTGCAAATGGTAAAGAATGTGATTAAAGGCTCTTTTCCTATTTCAAAAGTTTTAGTTTTCGAGGGTAATAGCTACGTCTGTGGAAAAAATTAAGATATTAGACTATTTTATGATTGCACATGGTAAAGAATGTGATTTAAGGCTCTTTTCCTATTTCAAAAGTTTTAGTTTTCAAGGGTAATAGTTACGTATGTTGAAAAAATGAAGATATTAGACAATTTTATGATTGCACATGGTAAAGAATGTGATTAAAGGCTCTTTTCCTATTTCAAAAGTTTTAGTTCTCGGGGGTAAGAGCTACGTATGTTAAAAAAATGAAGATATTAGACTATTTTATGATTGCAAATGGTAAAGAATGTGATTAAAGGCTCTTTTCCTATTTCAAAAGTTTTAGTTTTCGGTGTTAAGAGCTATGTCTGTTGAAGAAATGAAGATATTAGACTATCTTATGATTGCATATGGTAAAGAATGTGATTAAAGGCTCTTTTCCTATTTCAAAAGTTTTGGTTTTCGAGGTTAATAGCTATGTCTGTGGAAAAAATGAAGATATTAGACTATTTTATGATTGCACATGGTAAAGAATGTGATTAAAGGCTCTTTTCCTATTTCAAAAGTTTTAGTTTTCGAGGGTAATAGCTTTGTCCGTGGAAAAAATGAAGATATTAGACTATTTTATGATTGCACATGGTAAAGAATGTGATTAAAGGCTCTTTTCTTATGTCAAAAGTTTTAGTTTTCGGGGGTAATAGCTTCGTCCGTGGAAAAAATGAAGATATTAGACTATTTTATGATTGCACATGGTAAAGAATGTGACTAAAGGCTCTTTTCCTATTTCAAAAGTTTTAGCTTTCGGGGTCAATAGCTTTTTTTCCGTGGAAAAACTGATGATATTAGACTATTTTATGATTGCAAATGGTAAAGAATGTGATTAAAGGCTCTTTTCCTATGTCAAAAGTTTTAGTTTTCGAGGGTAATAGCTATGTCTGTGGAAAAAAATGAAGATATTAGACTATTTTATGATTGCACATGGTAAAGAATGTGATTAAAGGCTCTTCTCCTATTTCAAAAGTTTTAGTTTTCGAGGGTAATAGCTACTTAAAAAAATGAAGATATTACACTATTTTATGATTGCACATGGTAAAGATTATGATTAAAGGCCCTTTTTCTATTTCAAAAGTTTTAGTTTTCGATGGTAATAACTTCATTCGTGGAAAAAATGAAGATATTAGACTATTTTATGATTGCACATGGTAAAGAATGTGATTAAAGGCTCTTTTCCTATTTCAAAAGTTTTAGTTTTCGAGGTTAATAGCTATGTCTGTGGAAAAAATGAAGATATTAGACTATTTTATGATTGCACATGGTAAAGAATGTGATTAAAGGCTCTTTTCCTATTTCAAAAGTTTTAGTTTTCGAGGGTAATAGCTTTGTCCGTGGAAAAAATGAAGATATTAGACTATTTTATGATTGCACATGGTAAAGAATGTGATTAAAGGCTCTTTTCCTATGTCGAAAGTTTTAGTTTTCGAGGGTAATAGCTGCGTATGTTGAAAAAATGAAGATATTAGACTATTTTATGATTGCAAATGGTAAAGAATGTGATTAAAGGCTCTTTTCCTATGTCAAAAGTTTTAGCTTTCGGTGGTAATAGCTTTTTTCCGTGGAAAAAATGATGATATTAGACTATTTTATGATTGCAAATGGTAAGGAATGTGATTAAAGGCTCTTTTCCTATGTCAAAAGTTTTAATTTTCGAGGGTAATAGCTATGTCTGTGGAAAAAAATGAAGAGATATATCTATTTTATGATTGCACATGGTAAAGAATGTGATTAAAGGCTCTTTTCCTATGTCAAAAGTTTTAGTTTTCGAGGGTAATAGCTATGTCCGTGGAAAAAATGAAGATATTAGACTATTTTATGATTGCACATGGTAAAGAATGTGATTAAAGGCTCTTTTCCTATGTCAAAAGTTTTAGTTTTCGAGGGTAATTTCTGTGGAAGAAATGAAGATATTAGAATATTTTATGATTGCACATGGTTATGAATTTGATTAAAGGCTCTTTTCCTATTTCAAAAGTTTTAGTTTTCGAGGGTAATAGCTATGTCCCTGGAAAAAATGAAGATATTAGACTATTTTATGATTGCACATGGTAATGAATGTGATTAAAGGCTCTTTTCCTATGTCAAAAGTTTTAGTTTTCTACGGTAATAGCTACGTATGTTGAAAAAATGAACATATTAGACTATTTTATGATTGCACATGGTAAAGAATGTGATTAAAGGCTCTTTTCCTATGTCAAAAGTTTTAGTTTTCTACGGTAATAGCTACGTATGTTGAAAAAATGAACATATTAGACTATTTTATGATTGTAAATGGTAAAGAATGTGATTAAAGGCTCTTTTCCTATGTCAAAAGTTTTAGTTTTCGAGGGTAATAGCTATGTCTTTGGAAAAAATGAAGATATTAGTCTATTTTATGATTACACATGGTAAAGAATGTGATTAAAGGCTCTTTTCCTATATCAAAAGTTTTAGTTTTCGAGGGTAATAGCTATGTCCGTGGAAAAAAGGAAGATATTAGACTATTTTACGATTGCACATAGTAAAGAATGTGATTAAAGGCTCTTTTCCTATGTCAAAAGTTTTAGTTTTCGGGGGTAATAGCTTCGTCCGTGGAAAAAATGAAGATATTAGACTATTTTATGATTGCAAAGGGTAAAGAATGTGATTAAAGGCTCTTTTCCTATTTCAAAAGTTTTAGTTTTCGAGGGTAATAGCTACGTCTGTGGAAAAAATGAAGATATTAGACTATTTTATGATTGCACATGGTAAAGAATGTGATTAAAGGCTCTTTTCGTATTTCAAAAGTTTTAGTTTTTAAGGGTAATAGTTATGTATGTGGAAAAAATGAAAATATTAGACAATTTTATGATTGCACATGGTAAAGAATGTGATTAAAGGCTCTTTTCCTATTTCACAAGTTTTGGTTTTCAAGGGTAATAGCTATGTCTGTAGAAAAAATGAAGATATTAGACAATTTTATGATTGCACATGGTAAAGAATGTGATTAAAGGCTCTTTTCCTATTTCAAAAGTTTTAGTTCTCGGGGGTAAGAGCTACGTATGTTAAAAAAATGAAGATATTAGACTATTTTATGATTGCAAATGGTAAAGAATGTGATTAAAGGCTCTTTTCCTATTTCAAAAGTTTTAGTTTTTGGTGGCAAGAGCTATGTCTGTTGAAGAAATGAAGATATTAGACCATCTTATGATTGCATATGGTAAAGAATGTGATTAAAGGCTCTTTTCCTATTTCAAAAGTTTTAGTTTTCGAGGTTAATAGCTATGTCTGTGGAAAAAATGAAGATATTAGACTATTTTATGATTGCACATGGTAAAGAATGTGATTAAAGGCTCTTTTCCTATTTCAAAAGTTTTAGTTTTCGAGGGTAATAGCTTTGTCCGTGGAAAAAATGAAGATATTAGACTATTTTATGATTGCACATGGTAAAGAATGTGATTAAAGGCTTTTTTCTTATGTCAAAAGTTTTAGTTTTCGGGGGTAATAGCTTCGTCCGTGGAAAAGATGAAGATATTAGACTATTTTTTGATTGCACATGGTAAAGAATGTGACTAAAGGCTCTTTTCCTATTTCAAAAGTTTTAGCTTTCGGAGGTAATAGCTTTTTTCCGTGGAAAAAATGATGATATTAGACTATTTTATGATTGCAAATGGTAAAGAATGTGATTAAAGGCTCTTTTCCTATGTCAAAAGTTTTAGTTTTCGAGGGTAATAGCTATGTCTGTGGAAAAAAAATGAAGATATTAGACTATTTTATGATTGCACATGTTAAAGAATGTGATTAAAGGCTCTTTTCCTATTGCAAAAGTTTTAATTTTCGAGTGTAATAGCTACGTCCGTGGAAAAAATGAAGACATTAGACTATTTTATGATTGCACATGGTAAAGAATCTGATTAAAGGCTCTTTTCCTATTTCAAAAGTTTTAGTTTTCGAGGAAAATAGCTACGTATGTTGAAAAAATGAAGATATTAGACAATTTTATGATTGCACATGGTAAAGAATGTGATTAAAGGCTCTTTTCCTATTTCAAAAGTTTTAGTTTTCGAGGGTAATAGCTATTTCTGTGGAAAAAATGAAGATATTAGACTATTTTATGATTGCACATGGTAAAGAATGTGATTAAAGGCTCTTTTCCTATGTCAAAAGTTTTAGTTTTTGAGGGTAATAGCTATGTCTGTGGAAAAAATTAAGATATTACACTATTTTATGATTGCACATGGTAAAGAATGTGATTAAAGGATCTTTTCCTATTTCAAAAGTTTTAGTTTTCAGGGGTAAGAGCCATGTCTGTGGAAGAAATGAAGATATTAGACTATTTTATGATTGCACATGGTTATGAATTTGATTAAAGGCTCTTTTCCTATTTCAAAAGTTTTAGTTTTCGAGGGTAATAGCTATGTCCCTGGAAAAACTGAAGATATTAGACTATTTTATGATTGCACATGGTAAAGAATGTGATTAAAGGCTCTTTTCCTATTTCAAAAGTTTTAGTTTTCGAGGGTAATAGCTTTGTCCGTGGAAAAAATGAAGATATTAGACTATTTTATGATTGCACATGGTAATGAATGTGATTAAAGGCTCTCTTCCTATGTCAAAAGTTTTAGTTTTCTAGGGTAATAGCTACGTATGTTGAAAAAATGAACATATTAGACTATTTTATGATTGCACATGGTAAAGAATGTGATTAAAGGCTCTTTTCCTATGTCAAAAGTTTTAGCTTTCGGGGGTAATAGCTTCGTCCGTGGAAAAAATGATGATATTAGACTATTTTATGATTGCAAATGGTAAAGAATGTGATTAAAGGCTCTTTTCCTATGTCAAAAGTTTTAGTTTTCGAGGGTAATAGCTATGTCTGTGGAAAAAATGAAGATATTAGTCTATTTTATGATTACACATGGTAAAGAATGTGATTAAAGGCTCTTTTCCTATATCAAAAGTTTTAGTTTTCGAGGGTAATAGCTATGTCCGTGGAAAAAAGGAAGATATTAGACTATTTTATGATTGCACATAGTAAAGAATGTGATTAAAGGCTCTTTTCCTATGTCAAAAGTTTTAGTTTTCGGGGGTAATAGCTTCGTCCGTGGAAAAAATGAAGATATTAGACTATTTTATGATTGCAAATGGTGAAGAATGTGATTAAAGGCTCTTTTCCTATTTCAAAAGTTTTAGTTTTCGAGGGTAATAGCTACGTCTGTGGAAAAAATGAAGATATTAGACTATTTTATGATTGCACATGGTAAAGAATGTGATTAAAGGCTCTTTTCCTATTTCAAAAGTTTTAGTTTTCAAGGGTAATAGTTACGTATGTGGAAAAAATGAAGATATTAGACAATTTTATGATTGCACATGGTAAAGAATGTGATTGAAGGCTCTTTTCCTATTTCACAAGTTTTGGTTTTCAAGGGTAATAGCTATGTCTGTAGAAAAAATGAAAATATTAGACAATTTTATGATTGCACATGGTAAAGAATGTGATTAAAGGCTCTTTTCCTATTTCAAAAGTTTTAATTCTCGGGGGTAAGAGCTACGTATGTTAAAAAAATGAAGATATTAGACTATTTTATGATTGCAAATGGTAAAGAATGTGATTAAAGGCTCTTTTCCTATTTCAAAAGTTTTAGTTTTCGGTGGTAAGAGCTATGTCCGTCGAAAAAATGAAGATATTAGACTATTTTATGATTGCACATGGTAAAGAATGTGATTAAAGGCTATTTTCCTATTTCAAAAGTTTTAGTTTTCGAGGGTAATAGCTTTGTCCGTGGAAAAAATGAAGATATTAGACTATTTTATGATTGCACATGGTAAAGAATGTGATTAAAGGCTCTTTTCTTATGTCAAAAGTTTTAGTTTTCGGGGGTAATAGCTTCGTCCGTGGAAAAGATGAAGATATTAGACTATTTTATGATTGCACATGGTAAAGAATGTGACTAAAGGCTCTTTTCCTATTTCAAAAGTTTTAGCTTTCGGAGGTAATAGCTTTTTTCCGTGAAAAAAATGATGATATTAGACTATTTTATGATTGCAAATGGTAAAGAATGTGATTAAAGGCTCTTTTCCTATGTCAAAAGTTTTAGTTTTTGAGGGTAATAGCTATGTCTATGTGATTAATGTGATTAAAGGCTCTTCTCCTATTTCAAAAGTTTTAGTTTTCGAGGGTAATAGCTACGTATGTTAAAAAAATGAAGATATTACAATATTTTGTGATTGCACATGGTAAATATTGTGATTAAAGGCTCTTTTCCTATTTCAAAAGTTTTAGTTTTCGATGGTCATAGCTTCATTCGTGGAAAAAATGAAGATATTAGACTATTTTATGATTGCACATGGTAAAGAATGTGATTAAAGGCTCTTTTCCTATTTCAAAAGTTTTAGTTTTCGAGGGTAATAGCTAAGTATGTTAAAAAAATGAAGATGTTAGACTATTTTATGATTGCACATGGTAAAAAATGTGATTAAAGGCTCTTTTCCTATGTCAAAAGTTTTGGTTTTCGGGGGTAATAGCTATGTCTGTGGCAAAAATGAAGATATTAGACTTTTTTATGATTGCACATGGTAAAGAATGGGATTAAAGGCTCTTTTCCTTTTTCAAAAGTTTTAGTTTTCGGGGGTAATAGCTATGTCTGTGGAAAAAATGAAGATATTAGACTATTTTATGATTGCACATGGTAAAGAATGTGATTAAAGGCTCTTTTCCTATGTCAAAAGTTTTAGTTTTCGAGGGTAATAGCTTCGTCCGTCGAAAAAATGAAGATATTAGACTATTTTATGATTGCACATGGTAAAGAATGTGAATAAAGGCTCTTTTCCTATGTCAAAAGTTTTAGTTTTCGAGGGTAATAGCTACGTATGTTGAAAAAATGAAGATATTAGACTATTTTATGATTGCACATGGTAAAGAATGTGATTAAAGGCTCTTTTCCTATTTCAAAAGTTTTAGTTCTCGGGGGTAAGAGCTACGTATGTTAAAAAAATGAAGATATTAGACTATTTTATGATTGCAAATGGTAAAGAATGTGATTAAAGGCTCTTTTCCTATTTCAAAAGTTTTAGTTTTTGGGGGTAAGAGCTATGTCTGTGGAAGAAATGAAGATATTAGACTATTTTATGATTGCATATGGTAAAGAATGTGATTAAAGGCTCTTTTCTTATTTCAAAAGTTTTAGTTTTCGAGGTTAATAGCTATGTCTGTGGAAAAAATGAAGATATTAGACTATTTTATGATTGCACATGGTAAAGAATGTGATTGAAGGCTCTTTTCCTATTTCAAAAGTTTTAGTTTTCGAGGGTAATAGCTTTGTCCGTGGAAAAAATGAAGATATTAGACTATTTTATGATTGCACATGGTAAAGGATGTGATTAAAGGCTCTTTTCCTATGTCAAAAGTTTTAGTTTTCGAGGGTAATAGCTACGTATGTTGAAAAAATGAAGATATTAGACTATTTTATGATTGCACATGGTAAAGAATGTGATTAAAGGCTCTTTTCCTATTTCAAAAGTTTTAGTTTTTGGTGGCAAGAGCTATGTCTGTTGAAGAAATGAAGATATTAGACCATCTTATGATTGCATATGGTAAAGAATGTGATTAAAGGCTCTTTTCCTATTTCAAAAGTTTTAGTTTTCGAGGTTAATAGCTTCGTCCGTGGAAAAGATGAAGATATTAGACTATTTTTTGATTGCACATGGTAAAGAATGTGACTAAAGGCTCTTTTCCTATTTCAAAAGTTTTAGCTTTCGGAGGTAATAGCTTTTTTCCGTGGAAAAAATGATGATATTAGACTATTTTATGATTGCAAATGGTAAAGAATGTGATTAAAGGCTCTTTTCCTATGTCAAAAGTTTTAGTTTTCGAGGGTAATAGCTATGTCTGTGGAAAAAAAAATGAAGATATTAGACTATTTTATGATTGCACACGGTAAAGAATGTGATTAAAGGCTCTTTTCCTATTGCAAAAGTTTTAATTTTCGAGTGTAATAGCTACGTCCGTGGAAAAAATGAAGACATTAGACTATTTTATGATTGCACATGGTAAAGAATGTGATTAAAGGCTCTTTTCCTATTTCAAAAGTTTTAGTTTTCGAGGGTAATAGCTTTGTCTGTAGAAAAAGCTACGTATGTTGAAAAAATGAAGATATTAGACAATTTTATGATTGCACATGGTAAAGAATGTGATTAAAGGCTCTTTTCCTATTTCAAAAGTTTTAGTTTTCGAGGGTAATAGCTATTTCTGTGGAAAAAATGAAGATATTAGACTATTTTATGATTGCAAATGGTAAAGAATGTGATTAAAGGCTCTTTTCCTATGTCAAAAGTTTTAGTTTTTGAGGGTAATAGCTATGTCTGTGGAAAAAATTAAGATATTACACTATTTTATGATTGCACATGGCAAAGAATGTGATTAAAGGATCTTTTCCTATTTCAAAAGTTTTAGTTTTCAGGGGTAAGAGCCATGTCTGTGGAAGAAATGAAGATATTAGACTATTTTATGATTGCACATGGTTATGAATTTGATTAAAGGCTCTCTTCCTATGTCAAAAGTTTTAGTTTTCTAGGGTAATAGCTACGTATGTTGAAAAATGAAGATATTAGACTATTTTATGATTGCACATGGTAAAGAATGTGATTAAAGGCTCTTTTCCTATGTCAAAGTTTAGCTTTCGGGGGTAATAGCTTCGTCCGTGGAAAAAATGATGATATTAGACTATTTTATGATTGCAAATGGTAAAGAATGTGATTAAAGGCTCTTTTCCTATGTCAAAAGTTTTAGTTTTCGAGGGTAATAGCTATGTCTGTGGAAAAAATGAAGATATTCGTCTACTTTTATGATTACACATGGTAAAGAATGTGATTAAAGGCTCTTTTCCTATATCAAAAAGTTTTAGTTTTCGAGGTTAATAGCTATGTCCGTGGAAAAAGGAAGATATTAGACTATTTATGATTGCACATAGTAAAGAATGTGATTAAAGGCTCTTTTCCTATGTCTAAAGGTTTTAGTTTTCGGGGGTAATAGCTTCGTCCGTGGAAAAAATGAAGATATTAGACTATTTTATGATTGCAAATGGTGAAGAATGTGATTAAAGGCTCTTTTCCTATTTCAAAAGTTTTAGTTTTCGAGGGTAATAGATACGTCTGTGGAAAAATTGAAGATATTAGACTATTTTATGATTGCACATGGTAAAGAATGTGATTAAAGGCTCTTTTCCTATTTCAAAAGTTTTAGTTTTCAAGGGTAATAGTTACGTATGTGGAAAAAATGAAGATATTAGACAATTTTATGATTGCACATGGTAAAGAATGTGATTAAAGGCTCTTTCCTATGTCAGAAGTTTTAGCTTTCGGGGGGTAATAGCTTTTTTCCGTGGAAAAAATGATGATATTAGACTATTTTATGATTGCAAATGGTAAAGAATGTGATTAAAGGCTCTTTTCCTATGTCAAAAGTTTTAGTTTTCGAGGGTAATAGCTATGTCTGTGGAAAAAAATGAAGAGATATATCTATTTTATGATTGCACATGGTAAAGAATGTGATTAAAGGCTCTTTTCCTATGTCAATAGTTTTAGTTTTCGAGGGTAATAGCTATGTCCGTGGAAAAAATGAGATATTAGACTATTTATGATTGCACATGGTAAAGAATTGTGATTAAAGGCTCTTTTCCTATGTCAAAAGTTTTAGTTTTCGAGGGTAATAGCTACGTCTGTGGAAAAAATGAAGATATTAGACAATTTTATGATTGCACATGGTAAAGAATGTGATTAAAGGCTCTTTTCAAAAGTTTTAGTTTTCAAGGGTAATAGCTATGTCTGTAGAAAAAATGAAGATATTAGACAATTTTATGATTGCACATGGTAAAGAATGTGATTAAAGGCTCTTTTCCTATTTGAAAAGTTTAAGTTTTCGGGGGTAAGAGCTATGTCTGTGGAGAAAATGAAGATATTAGACTATTTTATGATTGCATATGGTAAAGAATGTGATTAAAGGATCTTTTCCTATTTCAAAAGTTTTAGTTTTCGAGGGTAATAGCTTCGTCTGTGGAAAAAATGAAGATATTAGACTATTTTATGATTGCAAATGGTAAAGAATGTGATTAAAGGCTCTTTTCCTCTGTCAAAGGTTTTAGTTTTCGAGGGCAATAGCTATGTCTGTGGAAAAAATGAAGATATTAGACTATTTTATGATTGCACATGGTAAAGAATGTGATTAAAGGCACTTTTTCTATGTCAAAAGTTTTAGTTTTCGGGGTAATAGCTTCGTCCGTGGAAAAAATGAAGATATTAGACTCTTTTATGATTGCACATGGTAAAGAATGTGATAAAAGGCTCTTTTCCTATTGCAAAAGTTTTAATTTTCGAGTGTAATAGCTACGTCCGTGGAAAAAATGAAGACATTAGACTATTTTATGATTGCACACGGTAAAGAATGTGATTAAAGGCTCTTTTCCTATTTCAAAAGTTTTAGTTTTCGAGGGTAATAGCTACGTATGTTGAAAAAATGAAGATATTAGACAATTTTATGATTGCACATGGTAAAGAATGTGATTAAAGGCTCTTTTCCTATTTCAAAAGTTTTAGTTTTCGAGAGGTAATAGCTATTTCTGTGGAAAAAATGAAGATATTAGACTATTTTATGATTGCACATGGTAAAGAATGTGATTAAAGGCTCTTTTCCTATGTCAAAAGTTTTAGTTTTCGAGGGTAATAGCTATGTCTGTGGAAAAAATTAAGATATTACACTATTTTATGATTGCACATGGTAAAGAATGTGATTAAAGGCTCTTTTCCTATTTCAAAAGTTTTAGTTTTCGAGGGTAATAGCTATGTCTGTAGAAAAAATGAAGATATTAGACTATTTTAGGATTGCACATGGTAAAGAATGTGATTAAAGGCTCTTTTCCTATTTCAAAAGTTTTAGTTTTCGGGGGTAAGAACTACGTATGCTGAAAAAATGAAGATATCAGACTATTTTATGAATATACATGATAAAGAATGTGATTAAAGGCTCTTTTCCTATGTCAAAAGTTTTAGTTTTTGAGGGTAATAGCTACGTATGTTGAAAAAATGAAGATATTAGACTATTTTATGATTGCACATGGTAAAAAATGTGATTAAAGGCTCTTTTCCTATTCAAAAGTTTTAGTTTTCGAGGGTAATAACTTCGTCCGTGGAAAAAATGATGATATTAGACTATTTTATAATTGCACATGGTAAAGAATGTGATTAAAGGCTCTTTTCCTATGTCAAAAGTTTTAGTTTTCGAGGGTAATAGCTATGTCTGTGGAAAAAATGAAGATATTAGACTATTTTATGATTGCACATGGTAAAGAATGTGATTAAATTCTCTTTTCCTATGTCAAAAGTTTTAGTTTTCGGGGGTAATAGCTATGTCTGTGGAAAAAATGAAGATATTAGACTGTTTTATGATTGCACATGGTAAATAATGGGATTAAAGGCTCTTTTCATATTTCAAAAGTCTTAGTTTTCGGGCGGGTAATAGCTATGTCTGTGGAAAAAATGAAGATATTAGACTATTTTATGATTGCACATGGTAAAGAATGTGATTAAAGGCTCTTTTCCAATGTCAAAAGTTTTAGTTTTTGAGGGTAATAGCTATGTATGTTGAAAAAATTAAGATATTAGACTATTTTATGATTGCACATGGTAAAGAATGTGATTAAAGGATCTTTTCCTATGTCAAAAGTTTTAGTTTTCGAGGGTAATAGCTACGTATGTTGAAAAAATGAAGATATTAGACTATTTTATGATTGCACATGGTAAAGAATGTGATTAAAGGCTCTTTTCCTATTTCAAAAGTTTTAGTTTTCGGGGGTAAGAGCTATGTCTGTGGAAGAAATGAAGATATTAGACTATTTTATGATTGCATATGGTAAAGAATGTGATTAAAGGCTCTTTTCCTATTTCAAAAGTTTTAGTTCTCGGGGGTAAGAGCTACGTATGTAAAAAAAATGAAGATATTAGACTATTTTATGATTGCAAATGGTAAAGAATGTGATTAAAGGCTCTTTTCCTATTTCAAAAGTTTTAGTTTTCGGGGGTAAGAGCTATGTCTGTGGAAGAAATGAAGATATTAGACTATTTTATGATTGCATATGGTAAAGAATGTGATTAAAGGCTCTTTTCCTATTTCAAAAGTTTTAGTTTTCGAGGTTAATAGCTATGTCTGTGGAAAAAATGAAGATATTAGACTATTTTATGATTGCACATGGTAAAGAATGTGATTAAAGGCTCTTTTCCTATTTCAAAAGTTTTAGTTTTCGAGGGTAATAGCTTTGTCCGTGGAAAAAATGATGATATTAGACTATTTTATGATTGCAAATGGTAAAGAATGTGATTAAAGGCTCTTTTCCTATGTCAAAAGTTTTAGTTTTCGAGGGTAATAGCTATGTCTGTGGAAAAAATGAGGATATTAGACTATTTTATGATTGCACATGGTAAAGAATGTGATTAAAGGCTCTTTTCCTATTTCAAAAGTTTTAGTTTTCGAGGTTAATAGCTATGTCTGTGGAAAAAAATGAAGATATTAGACTATTTTATGATTGCACATGGTAAAGAATGCGATTAAAGGCTCTTTTCCTATTTCAAAAAGTTTTAGTTTTCGAGGGTAATAGCTTTGTCCGTGGAAAAAAATGATGATATTAGACTATTTTATGATTGCAAATGGTAAAGAATGTGATTAAAGGCTCTTTTCCTATGTCAAAAGTTTTAGTTTTCGAGGGTAATAGCTATGTCTGTGGAAAAAATGAAGATATTAGACTATTTTATGATTGCACATGGTAAAGAATGTGATTAAAGGCTCTTTTCCTATTTCAAAAGTTTTAGTTTTCAAGGGTAATAGCTACGTATGTTGAAAAAATGACAATTTTATGATTGCACATGGTAAAGAATGTGATTAAAGGCTCTTTTCCTATGTCAAAAGTTTTAGTTTTCGAGGGTAATAGCTATGTCTGTGGAAAAAAATGAAGATATTAGGACTATTTTATGATTGCACATGGTAAAGACTGTGATTAAAGGCACTTTTTCTATGTCAAAAGTTTTAGTTTTCGAGGGTAATAGCTATGTCTGTGGAAAAAATGAAGATATTAGACTATTTTATGATTGCACATGGTAAAGACTGTGATTAAAGGCACTTTTTCTATGTCAAAAGTTTTAGTTTTCGGGGTTAATAGTTTCGTCCGTGGAAAAAATCAAGATATTAGACTATTTTATGATTGCACATGGTAAAGAATGTGATTAAAGGCTCTTTTCCTATTTCAAAAGTTTTAGTTTTCGAGGGTAATAGCTACGTATGTTGAAAAAATGACAATTTTATGATTGCACATGGTAAAGAATGTAATTAAAGGCTCTTTTCCTATTTCAAAAGTTTTAGTTTTCGAGGGTAATAGCTACGTATGTTGAAAAAATGAAGATATTAGACTATTTTATGATTGCAAATGGTAAAGAATGTGATTAAAGGCTCTTTTCCTATTTCAAAAGTTTTAGTTTTCGAGGGTAATAGCTATGTCTGTTGAAAAAATGAAGATATTAGATTATTTTATGATTGCACATGGTAAAGAATGTGATTACAGGCTCTTTTCCTATGTCAAATGTTTTAGTTTTCGAGGGTAATAGCTATGTCTGTGGAAAAAATTAAGATATTACAGTATTTTATGATTGCACATGGTAAAGAATGTGATTAAAGGCTCTTTTCCTATTTCAAAAGTTTTAGTTTTCGGGGGTAAGAGCCATGTCTGTGGAAGAAATGAAGATATTAGACTATTTATGATTGCACATGGTAAAGAATTTGATTAAAGGCTCTTTTCCTATTTCAAAAGTTTTAGTTTTCGAGGGTAATAGT
>NW_027066338.1:0-18890 GCF_032884065.1 Artemia franciscana
TGTAATTCGATTTTGAATTGTATTTTGTATTGTCTTCTATTTAATATTAATAAAAATCTCTCTCTCTCTCTCTGAAAAAAAAAAAAAAAAAAAAAAAAAAAAAAAAAAAAAAAAAAAAAAAAAAAAAAAAAAAAAAAAAGTCAAAGCATAGGCATCAAGATGCAGTCTTTTTCAACATTTACTCATGGCCTAATTTTTTTCGTTCACTCACTAGAAACAGTGCATTTTTCGTTAAAATCACTAGAAATAGTGATACATCCCTAGGGATGGAAATCGTGCATACAGATCATATAAAGGTCAAAAGAATACTTATCAGTTATATAATGAACAATCGGGAAGTGAAATTTGATTAATGCTAATGAAATCGAACATAACATGAAAAATATAATAGTTTAGTAAACATTTTAGGCTAGTTAGGCGTAATTTTTGTATACTAACAACAGAGGTGTTAATGTTTTGTCAATAGTAACAATTAAAATTAATAAAATAGTAGAAAATGGCGAGGGACAGTCATCAAAAAAGCAGTAGCATATTTTGACTTTTACAATCCAAAATTTATTGTCACATTTATAATCAATAGCCTAAGAAATCCTGAAAAACTAACTTTAATGATGATAAAACAATTTTTGTGAAAAATCTACTTAGTTCATTTTAAATTGTACTGTTATATTAAAATTGTAGTCTCAGATTTGAAGTCTACAAGTTTAAAAGCCCATAAATATATACATTGATAAATTTAAATATTATTTGTAAAACACATATGATGATATTAAATTGAAAACTTATAGCCCCTTGAATAAAAATTTTCTTACGCCAAACTTTGAAAGATGACAATTATATAATAAGGCGAAAGATTCCCTAGGAATTTGCTGACGTAATGAGATTCGGTTGTACAGCCATTCGGTTGTACAGCCAGCCACTATGGCTGGGGAATTTCCGCTTATTGCGTAGTAATTGGAAAAATTTTAAAAGTAGGCGGTGCCACGAGAACTTGTAATGAAATTCATTTGTAATTAGCGTCAGTTATTAAATAACTTTAGAGCTGTACACACGTAAAAACTTGTAAGAATTTATCCTTTTAGAAAGCATAGGAAGAGTACTTTATAGAAAAGGATCAGAATATGGGAAATATTACATTTGAAGAATTTATGCTGGAAATGCGAAATGAAATATTCAAGCAAAGAGCCTTCAGAATTTATAATGGTGACAACACATTTAGAAGCCACAACGAAGAAGGACGAGAAAAACAGATGTTTAGATTGAGAATGAAAAGTGAACTTTTTGCAGAAACAGTGTATTCTTTGGTAAATGGCACAGGTTTTACACCAAAGAATACTGCTCAGGTTGCTACTACCCAAGAAACGCCGAATCAGCAAGAACAAAGCAAATCAGAGGCAGATTTATCAGCAGGAGAATTATTGACTGATGGCCAAATTGCCAAACCGAAAGAACTGAGCATATACGAAAGCCTTAGACAAAGGCTTGAAAGACTTCGAGACAAGAATGGACAAATTGCCAAGCAAATTGCAAAGACAATTAGTATCTATGAAAGACTTGGACCTCATGTAAGAATTCAAGAAAAGCATAGCCAAATTACAGAAAAAATTAGTATTTATGAAAGACTTGGACCTCATGTAAGTATTCAAGAAAAGCATGGCCAAATTACAGAACAAATTAGTATTTATGAAAGACTTGGACCTCATGTAAGTATTCAAGAAAAGCATGGCCAAATTACAGAAAAAATTGGTATTTATGAAAGACTTGGACCTCCTGTTAGTATTAGAGAAAAGCCTGGCAATAAGTTTTCCAAGAAGTCATCAAAATTGGCTGATGATGAAAAATTCAATCGCAGCAATTTTAGAAGAAATATCCAGCCAAATAGAGCAACACATGCTGGGAGGACTGGTGGCTCAGGTACTCAACCTCAGATAAAGTTCAATAGAAACAAACAAGTTCGGGGACCAGAAAAAACGCCAAGAGCAAAGTTGATAAATAAACGCTGTAAGTATGGAAGAGAATGTTATAACGACAAATGTGCATTTATTCATTAGAACATGTTATAATTTTTCGATCTGACAGCTACTAAATTATTTGTTTTAATATTTTTTCTATTGGTTTGAAAAATTTGAGTTTTTATGGATAGCAAAATTGATTATTGCTTAAGCTAGTTTTTAGATTCTTGGTAGTGTTTGTTTATATTATGTTTGTCATTCTTGAAGATGTTCTCTTTGTCGTAAATTTTGGATATATAGAGAAAAAGAACATCTTCCCCAATTCGTTTTTAACACAGAAAAAAGATAATTTTAGCAAAACCAGGCGACAATGAGTGAAGATAGCCTCTTCATGACACCCCTGTCGGTCGAGCAGATAATACTCGCTTCAAAGTAAGTGAGGGGGACCTGGGAGCTAGCTAAAACTACCTAAATATATAAATAGGTCTTGAAAAAAAAATTCTTTCACTATTAGCTAACTCAAACATGGGCACCCACATTTAGGGTCAGGGAAGAGGCCAGTTCTCCCTCCTATCTCTTTTTAAGAATGTTGTCATTATTTCACAATGAGGTAGCCCTCTAAATTTTTTGAAGTGATATCTGGGTTTAAATATTCTTACAAAGTTGAAAGATGTTCCCATGTAAAACTCTCATATGGAGAATTTCTTCCATGTTAGATCCCCCCATCCCATGGAAAAATCCTCCAGATAATTCCAATCACGATTAGCATTTGCAATCACCATTAACAAAGCTCAAGGTCAATCATTAGAAAAATGTGGTATAGATCTTAATACTGATTGTTTTTCCCATGGACAATTGTGCGTTGCATGTTCGAGGGTCGGTAAACCTGACAATCTATTTATATGCATCGACAATTGGACAGCGAAAAATGTTGTATATTCGCAAGTTTTACGCAGTTAATTTGTATTGTATCTACCTATCTATCTATCTATATAAAAACGAGTTGTGTGTATGCATGTTTGTTTGTTTGTAAAAAGAGCGTTTGCATATGACGTCATTATTAGTACATACGGGGCTTTGTATATGCACAGACAATGGGAAAGCCAAGAATGTTGTATATTCGCAATTTTTACGTAGTTTAACTCCTGCAGACGAAATGAATGCTTGCCTGAAAAATTCTAATTTATGGGCACACGTAAAAATATTAAAATTAACTACAAATATGCGTGTCCGATTGCAAAACGATGACTCTGGTAAAACATTTTCAGATCAATTGCTCGCAATTGGAAACGGAAAGCTCCCAGTAGTGGGAAAGCCAAAAATGTTGTATATTCGCAATTTTTACGTAGTTTGAAACACATATATAAATCTATCTATATTCACAGGTGGGACACAGGGACACAACTACAATGGCGCGTAACGACTTACGCGCGCGGGGGGGGCTTGGGGGGGCGCGAAGCGCCCCACCAACTAGGTGTTGGGGTGGCGCGAAGCGCCACCCCAACAGCTAGTATATATATATATATATATATATATATATATATATTCTTGTTCCTTGATGCACGCACTCTTTTAAAACTTACCGCTACGCTCTTAAAATATTCTTTCAATCACTGTGTGGATCTTATGCTAGAAACTATTAATGCTACCACTCTTTGTGGAGTGGTTCAGAGGCATTTATGAAATTTTTCAAGTTTTCATTGCTTAGAAAGCTCAATATTTGTTCAGCACATTCATGTGGTAACTCAGCAAATCTGTTAAAGAGAGAATTGAAACTTCTATTGGCTAGTTCAAGCAGCACTTTCCTTTCTATGCTGTTTCTGAAACGGCTTTTTATTATTGTGTTATACATTGAAAATTTTGTTTTCCAGTTTGATGATTTCAGTAAGCCTTTCAAAGAATTTTCATTCATCGTGTATAGTTCTATTGAGCTTATTCCTTTGATAAAAATGTCATAGAACGTTATATTACAAAATATTGTCTCACTCCTCATTTGTTGTAGTTCTCTTACAAATTGATCCTTGAGCTCATTCGCAGGATAACTTGTCTGAATCTTGTCTGAGAGCCTTATGTTTCTTTCACTTACATATAAATTGGCTACTCTCAGTTTTAATATATGGCTTGCAAAATAAACAGCAATATCATTAACAGCTACATCAAAAGCTGTAAGGTCATTTCCATTTGTAATATCTATGTCAGATCCATGCTCCAGAAGAGTTACAACACACTTTTTCCACTCATTAACAGCTACATCAAAAGCTGTAAGGTCATTTCCATTTGTAATATCTATGTCAGATCCATGCTCCAGAAGAGTTACAACACACTTTTTCCACTCCACACCATCTCCACTACCACTAACATAATGAAGCGCTGTCTTGCCATACTTGTCCTTAGAGTTAACATAGGCTCCATATTTGAGAAGACATTTAACAATCTGTGAGTATCCTCCTAAAGCTGCGAAATGAAGTGGAGTTTCGTCTAAGTCATTTCTTGCATTAACTTCAGCGCCATACTTTAAAAGACATTCAACAGTCTGTGCGTTTCCCCCCAAAGCTGCCCAATGAAGTGGACTTACATTCAATGTACCATTGTCAATTTCTGCATTAAAATCAGCACCAGACTGTAAACGACATTCAACAGTCTCTGTGTGTCCATTCCAAACTGCAATATGAAGTGGAGTGTTACCATTCCAACTTTTTACATTAACATCAGCGCCAGACTGTATAAGATATTCAACAGTCTCTGTGTGTCCATTCCAAGCTGCAACATGAAGTGGAGTTTTACCTTGCCAACTTTTTATATTAAGATCAGCGCCAGACTGTACAAGACATTCAACAGTCTCTGTGTGTCCTTCCAAAGCTGCTAAATAAAGGGGAGTTTCACCATAACTATTTCTTATATTAACATCAATGCCAGACTTTAAAATACTTTCAACAGCCTGTGTGCATCCTATTGAAGCTGCTAAATTAAGTGAACTCTCAAATGGAATGTACATGTTATTTTATTATGTTTCTGTAATTTAAATGGATATAAACCACTGTTCTCATATCATTGCTATATATAGGTATGATTACGTCATGACTCCTGTACTCGCATGATGTACATGCCCTCCGTAATGATTTTAATTAAAATTACGTCATTAGCCTAGGTTACGGGTAACACAAAAGCAATACATCATACCATTTCAATTGATCAACAAACTATTATTGCTGTATTGAGCACTTTTGTCACATATCAGTCTACTCATTGAAATTCCTATTCGTTGTGATGAATGTGTTAATAATTATGATCTGAAATGTGAGGTTTTCTCATGGAAATACTTTTTCCAAGATATTTAAATCAGAAATTTCTGGATGTGGCATTTAAAATTTACTACTCTGACTTTAGCAAATCTTAAAACCTTGCTTTAGAGTTTGGAACTCAGTTCAATTTAATTTGAAAGTAATCAAAGTCTCTAAATAATCAGGTCACATTGCTTATATTGGGCTAACGGCTCTGATGCTAAAACACAGTAGATTCGGAAAGGAACAGAAGTTAAGCCTTTTTTTTTATTTAAATAAAAGCTTTCCGAAAAAGTAGTTTTTGTTCATTTTGAAACCTGAAATGAAGAAATGTTAAAATATTCAATCACAGCAAATATAAAACTAACTAGTGCAAAAATAGATATATAAATGATTCTTAAAATGAATAAAAGTTAAATTTGTTAGTTAAATTTGTGTTAGTAAACAAAAGCCACCACAAACAATGTTTTGGCAACTTTCCCCTTACCCTTTTCCTATCCATAAAAGTCTTAGGCCTATTGTGTCATTTGTGTTTTCATCTATATATATATATATATATATATATATATATATATATATATAATATATATATATATATATATATATATATATATATATATATATATATATATATATATATATATTATACCAGTTGGTGGGGCGCTTCGCGCCCCCCCAAGCCCCCCCCGCGGCGCGTAAGTCGTTACGCGCCATATTAGTTACGCGCCATTGTAGTTGTGTCCCCTGTGTCCCACCTGTGAATATAGATAGATTTATATATGTGTTTCAAACTACGTAAAAATTGCGAATATACAACATTCTTGGCTTTCCCACTACTGGGAGCTTCCGTTTCCAATTGCCAGCAATTGATCTGAAAATGTTTGACCAGAGTCATCGTTACACAGACAGACAATATATAGAAAATATATATATAAAATACTAGCTGTTGGGGTGGCGCTTCGCGCCACCCCAACACCTAGTTGGTGGGGGCGCTTCGCGCCCCCCCCAAGCCCCCCCGCGCGCGTAAGTCGTTACGCGCCATAATAGTTACGCGCCATTGTAGTTGTGTCCCTATGTCCCACCTGTGAATATAGATATATATATATATATATATATATATATATATATATATATATATATATATATATATATATATATATATATATATATATATATATATATATATATATATATATATATATATATATATATATATATATATATATATATATATATATATATGGTTTTAACTACGTAAAACTTGCGAATATACAACATTCTTTGCTGTCCCATTGTCTTTGCATATAAATAGATTGTCAGGTTTACCGACTCTTGAACATGCAACATATAATGGTCCATGGGAAAACAATCTGTATTCAGATCTATACCTCATGATTCTAATGATTGCCCTTGAGCTTTGTTGATGGTGATTGCTAATCGACCATTCCCTGTCCCGGTGTCCCGGTCGTCATTTATATCCCCCTGTTTCCCCCGGTGTCCCCGTTGTAGTTGTGTCCCTGTGTCCCGGTCGTCATTTATATTCCCTGTGTCCCGGTCGTCATTTGTATCCCGGTGTCCCGGTCTGTATATACATTCGTTTTTTAGTTTTGTTTTTCTCCTTTTTTTTTCTTTTTTAGTTTATTTAGATTTTTAGATTTTTTAGTTTTTTTATTAGTTTTTAGTTTTTTTTTCTTTTTTTTTGTAGTTTTTACCTTCTTTTTAGTTTTGTTAGTTTTTTTTTTTACTTATGTCCTGGTCGTCATTTATACTCCCTGTGTCCCGGTGCTTTGTTGATTGCTAATCGAACATTCCTTTTGTCCTGGTCGCTTTCTCTTTGAGTGTCGTCATTTATTTTTTTCTTTTTTAGTTCTTTTAGTTTTTACCTTTTTTAGTTTTTTTTATTCGTTTTGAGCAGCTTCCTCAGGTGTTGCCATTGTAGGTTCTTCAGTCATTTTACAATTAGAAATTTCTCTTTCAACGGTCTTCTTATAATTAAAAATTTGTGTTTGAACGATATTCTTAAATACCTGTGTCCTGGTCGTCATTTATATTCCCTGTGTCCCGGTCGTCATTTGTGTCCCGGTATCCCAGTCTGTAATTTCTCTTTGAATGTCCCGGTCTGTAATTTCTCTTTGAGTGTTTTTTCTTTTTAGTATTTTTTAGTTTTTTACATTTTTTCTTTTTTCAGTTTTCTTTTTCTTTTTTATTTTTCAGCGTGTCCTGGTCGTCATTTATATTCCCTGTGTCCCTGTCGTCATGTTTTTTACATTTTTTCTTTTTTCAGTTTTCTTTTTCTTTTTTATTTTTCAGCTTCACTATGAAATACATATCGCCGAACCTTTGTTTTTTTTAACTAAAATCTGGTAGGCATTGATGACCTTATCCAAGTCAAAATCCCAAACCCAATCATCATCACTATCATTTTCAGTTTTGATATGTTTTGACTCTCGCTGTCCAGGTGGATCTTCATCTAACTGCGCGGTCTTGCGTTCTTTAGCCTCAAGCCTTTTTCCTTGCTGTTCTTTTGATTCCTCGGCACGCTTTCTTTTCTGACTTTCTCTATCAGCAGCAAGTTTTTTGGCATAGACTCTTTGAGCATCTTCGTCGACTTTTGCCATTGTAAGTTCATCAGTCATTTTAAACTTAAACATTAATAGATTTTTACGTGAACATATATGTCTTAAATATCTTTAATGACGTCACCGTCATAGCAAAATGATGACAACTAACTTCATGACGTCAGTCGACACAGAAACATGACGTCACCTGATCCACAGACAGACAGACAACTTATTTTTATATATATAGAAGATATATATATATATATATATATATATATATATATATATATATATATATATATATATATATATATATATATATATATATATATATATATATATATATATATGTGTGTTTTTAACTACGTAAAACTTGCGAATATACAACATTCTTTGCTGTCCCATCGTCTGTGCATATAAATAGATTATCAGGTTTACCGACTCTTGAACATGCAACGCATTATGGTCCATGGGAAAACAATCCGTATTCAAATCTATACCTCATGATTCTATTGATTGCCCCTGAGCTTTGTTGATGGTGATTGCTAATCGACCATTTCCTTTGTTGCCGTCGTCATTTATATATCCCCCTGTGCCCCCCGGCGTCCCCGTTGTAGTTGTGTCCCTGTGTCCGGGTCGACATTTATATTCCCTGTGTCCCCGTCGTCATTTGTGTCCCGGTGTCCCAGTCTGTGATTTCTATTTGTCGCTATCATTTTCAGTTTTGATATGTTTTGACTCTCGCTGTCCAGGTGGATCTTCATCTAACTGCGCGGTTTTTCCTTTTTTTCTTTTTAGTTTTTTATTGGTTTTTACCTTTTTTTTAGCTTTTTTAATTTTTTTTCGTTTTTTCTTCTTACTTTTTTTTAGTTTTTATCTTTTTTATTTTTTTTTATTTTTATTCTTAATTTTATTAGTTTTCTTTTTCTCTTCTATTTTTCAGTTTTTTCCTTTTTTTAAGTTTTTTTTTTTTAGTTTTTTTAGTTTTTTTAGTTTTTTTTAGTTTTTTAGCTTTTTTATTTTTTTATTAGTTTTTAGTTTTTTTTGTAGTTTTTGCCTTTTTTAAGTTTTTTCAGTTTTTTTTTTAGTTTTTAGTTTTTTACCTTTTTTAGCCTAACCAGGATTTGAACCTGGGACCTTCATTCTCCGTTCTGACACCCTCTCTCACCGAGTGACTACTCCAGCATGTTCATTTTGGTGTTTTAAATGGTATATTATTAACCAAATTAATGTGTTTTACAATATACTAAGCATCGTCAAAGCAAAAATGACGACAACTAATTTCATGACTTCAGCAGAAACATGACGTCACCTGATCCACAGATCCACAGACGGACAACTTATTTTTATATATATACTAGCTGTTGGGGTGGCGCTTCGCGCAACCCCAACACCTAGTTGGTGGGGGCGCTTCGCGCCCCCCCCCAAGCCCCCCCGCGCGCGTAAGTCGTTACGCGCCATATTAGTTACGCGCCATTGTAGTTGTGTCCCTATGTCCCACCTGTGAATATAGATATATATATATATATACTAGCTGTTGGGGTGGCGCTTCGCGCCACCCCAACACCTAGTTGGTGGGGGCGCTTCGCGCCCCCCCCAAGCCCCCCCGCGCGCGTAAGTCGTTACGCGCCATAATAGTTACGCGCCATTGTAGTTGTGTCCCTATGTCCCACCTGTGAATATAGATAGATATATATATATGGTTTTAACTACGTAAAACTTGCGAATATACAACATTCTTTGCTGTCCCATTGTCTTTGCATATAAATAGATTGTCAGGTTTACCGACTCTTGAACATGCAACATATAATGGTCCATGGGAAAACAATCTGTATTCAGATCTATACCTCATGATTCTAATGATTGCCCTTGAGCTTTGTTGATGGTGATTGCTAATCGACCATTCCCTGTCCCGTGTCCCGGTCGTCATTTACATCCCCCTGTTTCCCCCGGTGTCCCCGTTGTAGTTGTGTCCCTGTGTCCCGGTCGTCATTTATATTCCCTGTGTCCCGGTCGTCATTTGTATCCCGTGTCCCGGTCTGTATATACATTCGTTTTTTAGTTTTGTTTTTCTCCTTTATTTTTTTCCTTTTTTTTTCTTTTTTAGCTTATTTAGATTTTTAGATTTTTTAGTTTTTTTATTAGTTTTTAGTTTTTTTTTCTTTTTAGTTTTTTTGTCCCGGTCGTCATTTATATCCCCCTGTTTCCCCCGGTGTCCCCGTTGTAGTTGTGTCCCTGTGTCCCGGTCGTCATTTATATTCCCAGGTAGTTTTTTTTTTTACTTATGTCCTGGTCGTCATTTATACTCCCTGTGTCCCGGTGCTTTGTTGATTGCTAATCGAACATTCCTTTTGTCCTGGTCGCTTTCTCTTTGAGTGTCGTCATTTATTAGTTTTTTCCTTTTTTCTTTTTAGTTTTTTATGGTTTTTACCTTTATTTTAGCTTATTTTTCAGTTTTTTCCTTTTTTTTTAGTTTTTTTTTATTTTTTATTTTTTTTAGTTTTTTACCTTTTTTTAGTTTTTTTAGTTTTTTTTAGTTTTTAGCTTTTTTACTTTTTTTATTAGTTTTTAGTTTTTTTTTGTAGTTTTTGCCTTTTTTTAGTTTTTTCAGTTTTTTTTTAGTTTTTTATTGGTTTTTACCTTTATAGTTTTTTTAGTTTTTTAGCTTTTTTATTTTTTTTATTAGTTTTTAGTTTTTTTGTAGTTTTTGCCTTTTTTTAGTTTTTTCAGTTTTGACGTCAAGTCATTTATATCCCCCTGTTTCCCCCGTTGTCCCCGTTGTAGTTGTGTCCCTGTGTCCCGGTCGTCATTTATATTCCCAGATAGTTTTTTTTTTTACTTATGTCCTGGTCGTCATTTATACTCCCTGTGTCCCGGTGCTTTGTTGATTGCTAATCGAACATTCCTTTTGTCCTGGTCGCTTTCTCTTTGAGTGTCGTCATTTATTAGTTTTTCCTTTTTTCTTTTTAGTTTTTTATTGGTTTTTACCTTTATTTTAGCTTATTTTTCAGTTTTTTTCCTTTTTTTTAGTTTTTTTTTATTTTTTTTAGTTTTTTACCTTTTTTTAGTTTTTTTAGTTTTTTTAGTTTTTTAGCTTTTTTACTTTTTTTATTAGTTTTTAGTTTTTTTTGTAGTTTTTGCCTTTTTTTAGTTTTTTCAGTTTTTTTTAGTTTTTTATTGGTTTTTACCTTTATAGTTTTTTTAGTTTTTTAGCTTTTTTATTTTTTTTATTAGTTTTTAGTTTTTTTTGTAGTTTTTGCCTTTTTTTAGTTTTTTCAGTTTTGACGTCACCTGATCCAGTTTTTTCAGGTGACGTCACCTGACACATCCATCCATCCATCCACAGACAGACAACTTATTTTTATATAGATAGATAGATAGATAGATAGATAAGATATAATCTTGCGTAACAGACATAGCGTAACAGACATAAAAGACAGACAACTTATTTTAATATATATAGATTTTTATATATATAGATACAGTTTGTTCTTTAGTTTTTTTTCTTTTTTAGTTTTTTCTTTTTTTTTAGTTTCTTATTTTTATTGATTTGTTTTCTTCAATTTGTCAATGTTCATTCTAAAATTGACACTTGGAAAAATCTTTACGTGCCAAGCATGCTAAAAATCCAACAATTTATATTAAACCTCAAAATTTGGGGTATCTGTTTTAAGGTTTTCGAATTACTTTAATCTATTGTCAAAATATATTGAAATATTTGCGCAATTAACAGTTTTTTTAGTTTTTTCTTTTTTCTAGTTTTTTAGCTTTTTTTAGTTTTTTTTTTAGTTTTTTATCTTTTTTATTTTTTTACGTTTTTTCTTTTTAGGTTTTTTCTTTTTTTAATTTTTAATTTTTTTTCTAGTTTTTTCTTTTTAGTTTTTTTTTAGTTTTTTACCATTTTCTTTTTTCGAATTACTTTAATCTATTGTCAAAATATTTCGAAATATTTATGCAATTTCCAGTTTTTACATTCTAGTTTGTTTTCTTTTATATATATAGAAGATATAATCTGGCGTAACGGACAGACAACTTATTTTTATATATATAGATATATATATATATCTATATATATAAAAATAAGTTGTCTGTGGATGGATGGATGGATGGATGTGTCAGGTGACGTCACCTGAAAAAACTGGATCAGGTGACGTCAAAACTGAAAAAACTAAAAAAAGGCAAAAACTACAAAAAAAACTAAAAACTAATAAAAAAAATAAAAAAGCTAAAAAACTAAAAAAACTATAAAGGTAAAAACCAATAAAAAACTAAAAAAAAAACTGAAAAAACTAAAAAAAGGCAAAAACTACAAAAAAAACTAAAAACTAATAAAAAAAGTAAAAAAGCTAAAAAACTAAAAAAACTAAAAAAAGGTAAAAAACTAAAAAAAATAAAAAATAAAAAAAACTAAAAAAAAGGAAAAAACTGAAAAATAAGCTAAAATAAAGGTAAAAACCAATAAAAAACTAAAAAAAAAAAGGAAAAAACTAATAAATGACGACACTCAAAGAGAAAAAAAAGGCAAAAACTACAAAAAAAAACTAAAAACTAATAAAAAAAATAAAAAAGCTAAAAAACTAAAAAAACTAAAAAAAGGCAAAAACTACAAAAAAAACTAAAAACTAATAAAAAAGCTAAAAAACTAAAAAAACTAAAAAAAAGGCAAAAACTACAAAAAAACTAAAAACTAATAAAAAAAATAAAAAAGCTAAAAAACTAAAAAAAACTAAAAAAACTAAAAAAAGGTAAAAAACTAAAAAAACTAAAAACTAAAAAAACTAAAAAAGGTAAAAACTAAAAGAACTAAAAAAGAAAAAAATAAATGACGACACTCAAAGAGAAAGCGACCAGGACAAAAGGAATGTTCGATTAGCAATCAACAAAGCACCGGGACACAGGGAGTATATCTTCTATATATATAAAAATAAGTTGTCTGTGGATGGATGGATGGATGGATGTGTCAGGTGACGTCACCTGAAAAAACTGGATCAGGTGACGTCAAAACTGAAAAAACTAAAAAAAGGCAAAAACTACAAAAAAATCTATATATATAAAAATAAGTTGTCTGTGGATGGATGGATGGATGGATGTGTCAGGTGACGTCACCTGAAAAAACTGGATCAGGTGACGTCAAAACTGAAAAAACTAAAAAAAGGCAAAAACTACAAAAAAAACTAAAAACTAATAAAAAAAATAAAAAAGCGAAAAACTAAAAAAACTATAAAGGTAAAAACCAATAAAAAACTAAAAAAAAAACTGAAAAAACTAAAAAAAGGCAAAAACTACAAAAAAAACTAAAAACTAATAAAAAAAGTAAAAAAGCTAAAAAACTAAAAAAACTAAAAAAAGGTAAAAAACTAAAAAAATAAAAAATAAAAAAAACTAAAAAAAAGGAAAAAACTGAAAAATAAGCTAAAATAAAGGTAAAAACCAATAAAAAACTAAAAAAAAAAAAGGAAAAAACTAATAAATGACGACACTCAAAGAGAAAAAAAAGGCAAAAACTACAAAAAAAACTAAAAACTAATAAAAAAAAATAAAAAAAGCTAAAAAACTAAAAAACTAAAAAAAGGCAAAAACTACAAAAAAAACTAAAAACTAATAAAAAAGCTAAAAAACTAAAAAAACTAAAAAAAAAGGCAAAAACTACAAAAAAACTAAAAACTAATAAAAAAAATAAAAAAGCTAAAAAACTAAAAAAAACTAAAAAAACTAAAAAAAGGTAAAAAACTAAAAAAACTAAAAACTAAAAAAAACTAAAAAAGGTAAAAACTAAAAGAACTAAAAAAGAAAAAAATAAATGACGACACTCAAAGAGAAAGCGACCAGGACAAAAGGAATGTTCGATTAGCAATCAACAAAGCACCGGGACACAGGGAGTATAAATGACGACCCGGGGGAAACAGGGGGATATAAATGACGACCGGGACAAAAAAACTAAAAAGAAAAAAAAACTAAAAACTAATAAAAAAACTAAAAAATCTAAAAATCTAAATAAGCTAGAAAAGAAAAAAAAGGAAAAAAATAAAGGAGAAAAACAAAACTAAAAAACGAATGTATATACAGACCGGGACACCGGGATACAAATGACGACCGGGACCCGGGACACAGGGAATATAAATGACGACCGGGACACAGGGACACAACTCCGGTACACCGGGATACAAATGACGACGGGACACAGGGAATATAAATGACGACCGGGACACAGGGACACAACTACAACGGGGACACCGGGGGAAACAGGGGGATATAAATGACGACCGGGACAAAAAAAACTAAAAAGAAAAAAAACTAAAAACTAATAAAAAAAACTAAAAAATCTAAAAATCTAAATAAGCTAAAAAAGAAAAAAAAAGGAAAAAAATAAAGGAGAAAAACAAAACTAAAAAACGAATGTATATACAGACCGGGACACCGGGATACAAATGACGACCGGGACCCGGGACACAGGGAATATAAATGACGACCGGGACACAGGGACACAACTACAACGGGGACACCGGGGGAAACAGGGGGATGTAAATGACGACCGGGACACCGGGACAGGGAATGGTCGATTAGCAATCACCATCAACAAAGCTCAAGGGCAATCATTAGAATCATGAGGTATAGATCTGAATACAGATTGTTTTCCCATGGACCATTATATGTTGCATGTTCAAGAGTCGGTAAACCTGACAATCTATTTATATGCAAAGACAATGGGACAGCAAAGAATGTTGTATATTCGCAAGTTTTACGTAGTTAAAACCATATATATATATCTATCTATATTCACAGGTGGGACATAGGGACACAACTACAATGGCGCGTAACTATTATGGCGCGTAACGACTTACGCGCGCGGGGGGGCTTGGGGGGGGCGCGAAGCGCCCCCACCAACTAGGTGTTGGGGTGGCGCGAAGCGCCACCCCAACAGCTAGTATATATATATATATATATATATATATATATATATATATATATATATATATATATATATATATATATATATATATATATATATATGTTTTTAACTACGTAAAACTTGCGAATATACAACATTCTTTGCTGTCCCATTGTCTGTGCATATAAATAGATTTTCAGGTTTACCGACTCTTGAACATGCAACATATAATGGTCCATGGGAAAACAATCCGTATTCAGATCTATACCTCATGATTCTAATGATTGCCCTTGAGCTTTGTTGATGGTGATTGCTAATCGACCATTCCCTGAGTCGCCATCGTCATTTATATATCCCCCTGTGCACCCCGGCGTCCCCTTTGTAGTTATGTCCCTGTGTCCCGGTCGTCATTTATATTCCCTGTGTCCCGGTCGTCATTTGTGTCCCGGTGTTCCAGTCTGTGATTTCTCTTTGAGTGTCCCGGGCGTCATTTATATTCCTTGTGTCCCGGTCGTCATTTATATCCCCCTGTGCCCCCCGGCGTCCCCATTGTAGTTGTGTCCCTGTGTCCCGGTCGTCATTTATATTCCCCGTGTCCCGGTCGTCATTTGTATCCCGGTGTCCCGGTCTGTATATACATTCGTTTTTTAGTTTTGTTTTTCTCCTTTATTTTTTTCCTTTTTTCTTTTTTTCTTTTTTAGTTTATTTAGATTTTTAGATTTTTTAGTTTTTTTATTAGTTTTTAGTTTTTTAGTGGTTTTTACCATTTTTTAGTTTTTTTAGTTTTTTTTTTACTTATGTCCTGGTCGTCATTTATACTCCCTGTGTCCCGGTCGTCATTTGTGTCTCGGTGCTTTGTTGATTGCTAATTTATATTATATTTATATTATATTTTTTATATTTATTAATATTTTTTTAGTTTTCTTTTTCTCTTATTTTTCAGTTTTTTCCTTTTTTTTAGTTTTTTCTTTTTTAGTTTTTAGTTTTTTTTTGTTTTTTACCTTTTTTTAGTTTTTTTAGTTTTTTTAGTTTTTTAGCTTTTTTAGCTTTTTTAGTTTTTTTTATTAGTTTTTAGTTTTTTTTTTAGTTTTTGCCTTTTTTTAGTTTTTTCAGTTTTTTTTAGTTTTTTAC
The DNA here is from genome assembly GCF_032884065.1 of Artemia franciscana. Lineage (NCBI taxonomy): Eukaryota > Metazoa > Arthropoda > Branchiopoda > Anostraca > Artemiidae > Artemia > Artemia franciscana. The sequence goes on from NW_027066338.1 coordinate 15,815, forward strand.
CTTTTTTTAGTTTTTTTTAGTTTTTTAGCTTTTTTAGTTTTTTTTCTTTTTAGTTTTTTTTGTAGTTTTTACCTTTTTTAGTTTTTTTTCTTCTTTTGTATTAGTGTGAAATAATTCAGACGTCATATGCGGACAAACACGACGTCACTCGACAGACAGACAGACAGACATAACCCACAAACAACTTATTTTTATATATATTTATTCATATTTTTTTAGTTTTCTTTTTCTCTTTTATTTTTCAGTTTTTTCCTTTTTTTTAGTTTTTTTCTTTTTTGGTTTTGTTTTTTTTAGTTTTTTACCTTTTTTTAGTTTTTTTAGTTTTTTTAGTTTTTTAGCTTTTTTAGTTTTTTTATTAGTTTTATTTTTTTTGTAGTTTTTGCCTTTTTTTATTTTTTTCAGTTTTTTTTAGTTATTAGATTTTTACCTTTTTTTTAGTTTTTTTTAGTTTTTTAGCTTTTTTAGTTTTTTTTTCTTTTTAGTTTTTTTTGTAGTTTTTATCTTTTTTAGTTTTTTTCTTCTTTTGTATTAGTGTGAAATAATTCAGACGTCATATGCGGACAAACATGACGTCACCTGATCCACGATCCACAGATCCACAGACAACTTATTTTTATATATCTACTAGCTGTTGGGGTGGCGCTTCGCGCCACCCCAACACCTAGTTGGTGGGGGCGCTTCGCGCCCCCCCAAGCCCCCCCGCGCGCGTAAGTCGTTACGCGCCATATTAGTTACGCGCCATTGTAGTTGTGTCCCTGTGTCCCACCTGTGAATATAGATAGATTTATATATGTGTTTCAAACTACGTAAAAATTGCGAATATACAACATTCTTGGCTTTCCCATTGTCTGTCCATATACAAAGCCGTATGTACTAATAATGACGTCATATGCAAACGCTCTTTTTACAAACAAACAAACATGCATACACACAACTCGTTTTTATATAGATAGATAGATAGATAGATACAATACAAATTAACTACGTAAAACTTGTGAATATACAACAGTCTTCGCTGTCCCATTGTCTGTGCGTATAAATAGATTGTCAGGTTTACCGACCCTCAAAGATGCAACATACAATTGTACATTGGTAAAGCAATCTGTATTAAGATCTATACCGCATTTTTCTAGTGATTGCCCTTGAGCTTTGTTGATGGTGGTTGCAAATGCTAATCGAATTGGGAATTGCAATCTTTTAAATTGAAAAAGTAGATCCGTTGGAATCATGGGAATGCGAGGAATAAGAACAGCCTCACCCTCATAAGGCCCTGTCAAGATTGTGGCATCTATTAGGTTTTCCATTGTTTTTTTTACGGCAAGTCGCGTGCCATTGCAAAGCTTTGGTGGGTTGATGTTTCTTAAAAGTATTATTGGTACGCCTATTTTTAGTTGTAGCAGGTGTGGTGGACACCCTGAAGGATCTATGGAATTTAAAAATTCAGATGGATAATTAACCGCTTCATTTGGTTCCGAAATACAAATTAACTGCGTAAAACTTGAGAATATACAACATTCTTCGCTGTCCAATTCTCGCTGCATATAAATAGATTGTCAGGTTTACCGACCCTCGAACATGCAACGTACAATTGTCCATGGGAAAAACAATCAGTATTAAGATCAATACCACATTTTTCTAATGATTGACCTTGAGCTTTGTTAATGGTGATTGCAAATGCTAATCGAATTGGGAATTGCAATCTTTTAAATTGAAAAGGCAGATCTGTTGGAATCATGGGAATGCGAGGAATAAGAACAGCCTCACCCTCAAAAGGCCCTGTCAGGATTGTGGCCTCTATTAGGTTTTCCATTGTTTTTTTTACGGCAAGTCGAGTGCCATTGCAAAGCTTTGGTGGGTTTATGTTACGTAACAATATTATTGGTACGCCTATTTTTAGTTGTAGCACGTGTGGTGGAAACCCTGAAAGATCTATGGAATTTAAAAATTCAGATGGATAATTAACCGCTTCATTTGGTTCCAAAACTGTGTCGACTGACTTGCAAAGGACTGCCTGGTCTTGAATCTTGGTCAAAACAATATTGTTGATTTCGTGGACGTCTATATTTTTGGGTGCGAGAATCGCTCTTTCACTTAGCCATTTATTATTTTTATAATTTTTTAGAATATTCGGAAATATATTTTCAATCAATTCATTTTTGGACGTCACTAAATTACAGAAATCAGCAGGTAGTTGTATACGTCCTGAAATTGAGTCTACTGGGAGCTTTCCGTTTCCCATTGCTAGCAATTGATCTGAAAATGTTTGACCAGAGTCATCGTTTTGCAATCGGACACACATATTTGTAGTTAATTTTAATGTTTTTACGTGTGCCCATAAATTAGAATTTTTCAGGCAAGCATTCATTTCGTCTGCAGGAGTTGATCTAGGTATTATAGGTAATGTTTGCCTGAAATCTCCTGCAAGCAATATTAATGTGCTGCCAAAGGGTTTCGAATTCCCTCTTAAATCTTTCAAGCATTGCTGCAATACTTTACCCATCCCAGATGATTTGGAAATATTGCACGTGGGAGTTTCTGTAGAATGCAAGTTCAGAGGCAATTTCAAAGCGGAATGAGCAGTTCTTCCACCAGGCAGCAATGTTGCGGCTATTCCGGACGACGCAATTGCCAACGCTATATCATTTTTAGATCGAATTGATGCCAGAATCAGTTTTATCACAAACGTTTTACCAGTACCTCCTGGCGCATCCAAAAAGAAAATTTCTCCAACGTTGTTATCGACACAATGCATTATCGTATCATAAATGTCTTTTTGTTCCGACGTTAACTTGGAAATGTTATTTTGTACATACGACAATAGATCACTCGTACTGTAACTTTGTTCACGATCCAATTCTACACATGTCGAAACAGCAGCGATACGGTTAGGTGAAGGCATTCCCAAACCCTGAAGAGGTTTGTTTGCCATACTTATGCAAAAATCTTCTATAACAACTAAAGTGTAGTTATAAATTTCTGGTGTAAAATCAAAAGTAATGTCTGACGTCTCTAACTGTTTTCGATGAAGTATATCTTCGGACATTTTTGACTTATATTTTTCCCATAAATCTGTAGG
>NW_027066339.1:0-18897 GCF_032884065.1 Artemia franciscana
GAAATAGGAAAAGAGCCTTTAAGCACTTTCTTTACCATTTGCAATCATAAAATAGTCTAATATCTTCATTTTTTCAACATACGTAGCTATTACCCTCGAAAACTAAAACTTTTGACATAGGAAAAGAGCCTTTAATCACATTCTTTACCATTTTCAATCATAAAATAGTCTAATATCTTCATTTTTTCAACATACGTAGTTATTACCCTCGAAAACTAAAACTTTTGACATAGGAAAAGAGCCTTTAATCACATTCGTTACCATTTGCAATTATAAAATAGTCTAATATCTTCATTTTTTCAACATACCTAGCTATTACCCTCGAAAACTAAAACTTTTGACATAGGAAAAGAGCCTTTAAGCACATTTTTTACCATGTGCAATTATAAAATAGTCTAATATCTTCATTTTTTCAACATACGTAGCTATTACCCTCGAAAACTAAAAGTTTAGACATAGGAAAAGAGCCTTTAATCACATTCTTTACCATGTGCAATCATAAAATAGTCTAATATCTTCATTTTTCCAACATACATAGCTATTACCCTCGAAAACGAAAACTTTTGAAATAGGAAAAGAGCCTTTAATCACATTCTTTACCATTTGCAATCATAAAATAGTCTAATATCTTCATTTTTTCAACATACGTAGCTATTACCCTCGAAAACTAAAACTTTTGAAATAGGAAAAGAGCCTTTAAGCACTTTCTTTACCATGTGCAATCATAAAATAGTCTAATATCTTCATTTTTTCAACATACGTAGCTATTACCCTCGAAAACTAAAACTTTTGACATAGGAAAAGAGCCTTTAATCACTTTCTTTACCATGTGCAATCATAAAATAGTCTAATATCTTCATTTTTTCAACATACGTAGCTATTACCCTCGAAAACGAAAACTTTTGAAATAGGAAAAGAGCCTTTAATCACATTCTTTACCATTTGCAATTATAAAATAGTCTAATATCTTCATTTTTTCAACATACGTAGCTATTACCCTCGAAAACTAAAACTTTTGACATAGGAAAAGAGCCTTTAAGCACATTTTTTACCATGTGCAATTATAAAATAGTCTTATATCTTCATTTTTTCAACATACGTAGCTATTACCCTCGAAAACTAAAACTTTAGACATAGGAAAAGAGCCTTTAATCACATTCTTTACCATGTGCAATCATAAAATAGTCTATTATCTTCATTTTTCCAACATACGTAGCTATTACCCTCGAAAACTAAAACTTTTGACATAGGAAAAGAGCCTTTAATCACATTCTTTACCATTTGCAATCATAAAATAGTCTAATATCTTCATTTTTTCAACATACGTGGCTATTACCCTCGAAAACTAAACCTTTGAAATAGGAAAAGAGCCTTTAAGCACTTTCTTTACCATGTGCAATCATAAAATAGTCTAATATCTTCATTTTTCCAACATACGTAGCTATTACCCTCGAAAACTAAAACTTTTGACATAGGAAAAGAGCCTTTAATCACATTCTTTACCATTTGCAATCATAAAATAGTCTAATATCTTCATTTTTCCAACATACGTAGCTATTACCCTCGAAAACTAAAACTTTTGACATAGGAAAAGAGCCTTTAATCACATTCTTTACCATTTGCAATCATAAAATAGTCTAATATCTTCATTTTTTCAACATACGTAGCTATTACCCTCGAAAACTAAAACTTTTGACATAGGAAAAGAGCCTTTAATCACATTCTTTACCATTTACAATCATAAAATAGTCTAATAACTTCATTTTTCCAACATACGTAGCTATTACCCTCGAAAACGAAAACTTTTGAAATAGGAAAAGAGCCTTTAATCACATTCTTTACCATTTGCAATCATAAAATAGTCTAATATCTTCATTTTTCCAACATACGTAGCTATTACCCTCGAAAACTAAAACTTTTGAAATAGGAAAAGAGCCTTTAAGCACTTTCTTTACCATTTGCAATCATAAAATAGTCTAATATCTTCATTTTTCTAACATACGTAGCTATTACCCTCGAAAACTAAAACTTTTGACATAGGAAAAGAGCCTTTAATCACATTCTTTACCATTTGCAATCATAAAATAGTCTAATATCTTCATTTTTTCAACATACGTAGTTATTACCCTCGAAAACTAAAACTTTTGAAATAGGAAAAGAGCCTTTAATCACATTCTTTACCATTTACAATCATAAAATAGTCTAATATCTTAATTTTTTCAACATACGTAGCTATTACCCTCGAAAACTAAAACTTTTGACATAGGAAAAGAGCTTTTAATCACATTCTTTACTATTTGCAATCATAAAATAGTCTAATATCTTCATTTTTTCAATATACGTAGCTATTACCTTCGAAAACTAAAACTTTTGAAATAGGAAAAGAGCCTTTAAGCACTTTCTTTACCATGTGCAATCATAAAATAGTCTAATATCTTCATTTTTTCAACATACGTAGCTATTACCCTCGAAAACTAAAACTTTTGACATAGGAAAAGAGCCTTTAATCACATTCTTTACCATTTACAATCATAAAATAGTCTAATATCTTAATTTTTTCAACATACGTAGCTATTACCCTCGAAAACTAAAACTTTTGACATAGGAAAAGAGCCTTTAATCACATTCTTTACCATGTGCAATCATAAAATAGTCTAATAGCTTCATTTTTCCAACATACGTAGCTATTACCCTCGAAAACTAAAACTTTTGACATAGGAAAAGAGCCTTTAATCACATTCTTTACCATGTGCAATCATAAAATAGTCTAATATCTTCATATTTCCAACATACGTAGCTATTACCCTCGAAAACTAAAACTTTTGACATAGGAAAAGAGCCTTTAATCACATTCTTTACCATTTGCAATCATAAAATAGTCTAATATCTTCATTTTTTCAACATACGTAGCTATTACCCTCGAAAACTAAAACTTTTGACATAGGAAAAGAGCCTTTAATCACATTCTTTACCATGTGCAATCATAAAATAGTCTAATATCTTCATTTTTCCAACATACGTAGCTATTACCCTCGAAAATGAAAACTTTTGTAATAGGAAAAGAGCCTTTAATCACATTCTTTACCATTTGCAATCATAAAATAGTCTAATATCTTCATTTTTCCAACATACGTAGCTATTACCCTCGAAAACTAAAACTTTTGACATAGGAAAAGAGCCTTTAATCACATTCTTTACCATTTGCAATCATAAAATAGTCTAATATCTTCATTTTTTCAACATACGTAGCTATTACCCTCGAAAACTAAAACTTTTGAAATAGGAAAAGAGCCTTTAATCACATTCTTTACCATTTGCAATCATAAAATAGTCTAATATCTTCATTTTTTCAACATACGTAGCTATTACCCTCGAAAACGAAAACTTTTGAAATAGGAAAAGAGCCTTTAATCACATTCTTTACCATTTGCAATCATAAAATAGTCTAATATCTTCATTTTTCCAACATACGTAGCTATTACCCTCGAAAACTAAAACTTTTGAAATAGGAAAAGAGCCTTTAAGCACTTTCTTTACCATTTGCAATCATAAAATAGTCTAATATCTTCTTTTTTTCAACATACGTAGCTATTACCCTCGAAAATTAAAACTTTTGACATAGGAAAAGAGCCTTTAATCACATTCTTTACCATTTTCAATCATAAAATAGTCTAATATCTTCATTTTTTCAACATACGTAGTTATTACCCTCGAAAACTAAAACTTTTGACATAGGAAAAGAGCCTTTAATCACATTCGTTACCATTTGCAATTATAAAATAGTCTAATATCTTCATTTTTTCAACTTACGTAGCTATTACCCTCGAAAACTAAAACTTTTGACATAGGAAAAGAGCCTTTAAGCACATTTTTTACCATGTGCCATTATAAAATAGTCTAATATCTTCATTTTTTCAACATACGTAGCTATTACCCTCGAAAACTAAAAGTTTAGACATAGGAAAAGAGCCTTTAATCACATTCTTTACCATGTGCAATCATAAAATAGTCTAATATCTTCATTTTTTCTATGTCTAAAGTTTTAGTTTTCGAGGGTAATAGCTACGTATGTTGAAAAAATGAAGATATAAGACTATTTTATAATTGCACATGGTAAAAAATGTGCTTAAAGGCTCTTTTCCTATGTCAAAAGTTTTAGTTTTCGAGGGTAATAGCTACGTATGTTGAAAAAATGAAGATATTAGACTATTTTATAATTGCAAATGGTAAAGAATGTGATTAAAGGCTCTTTTCCTATTTCAAAAGTTTTCGTTTTCGAGGGTAATAGCTACGTATGTTGAAAAAATGAAGATATTAGACTATTTTATGATTGCACATGGTAAAGAAAGTGATTAAAGGCTCTTTTCCTATGTCGAAAGTTTTAGTTTTCGAGGGTAATAGCTACGTATGTTGAAAAAATGAAGATATTAGACTATTTTATGATTGCACATGGTAAAGAAAGTGCTTAAAGGCTCTTTTCCTATTTCAAAAGTTTTAGTTTTCGAGGGTAATAGCTACGTATGTTGAAAAAATGAAGATATTAGACTATTTTATGATTGCAAATGGTAAAGAATGTGATTAAAGGCTCTTTTCCTATTTCAAAAGTTTTCGTTTTCGAGGGTAATAGCTACGTATGTTGGAAAAATGAAGATATTAGACTATTTTATGATTGCACATGGTAAAGAATGTGATTAAAGGCTCTTTTCCTATGTCTAAACTTTTAGTTTTCGAGGGTAATAGCTACGTATGTTGAAAAAATGAAGATATTAGACTATTTTATAATTGCACATGGTAAAGAATGTGATTAAAGGCTCTTTTCCTATGTCAAAAGTTTTAGTTTTCGAGGGTAATAGCTACGTATGTTGAAAAAATGAAGATATTAGACTATTTTATGATTGCACATGGTAAAGAAAGTGCTTAAAGGCTCTTTTCCTATTTCAAAAGTTTTAGTTTTCGAGGGTAATAGCTACGTATGTTGAAAAAATGAAGATATTAGACTATTTTATGATTGCAAATAGTAAAGAATGTGATTAAAGGCTCTTTTCCTATGTCAAAAGTTTTAGTTTTCGAGGGTAATAGCTACGTATGTTGAAAAAATTAAGATATTAGACTATTTTATGATTGTAAATGGTAAAGAATGTGATGAAAGGCTCTTTTCCTATTTAAAAAGTTTTAGTTTTCGAGGGTAATAACTACGTATGTTGAAAAAATGAAGATATTAGACTATTTTATGATTGCAAATGGTAAAGAATGTGATTAAAGGCTCTTTTCCTATGTCAAAAGTTTTAGTTTTCGAGGGTAATAGCTACGTATGTTGGAAAAATGAAGATATTAGACTATTTTATGATTGCAAATGGTAAAGAAAGTGCTTAAAGGCTCTTTTTCTATTTCAAAAGTTTTAGTTTTCGAGGGTAATAGCTACGTATGTTGGAAAAATGAAGATATTAGACTATTTTATGATTGCAAATGGTAAAGAATGTGATTAAAGGCTCTTTTCCTATTTCAAAAGTTTTCGTTTTCGAGGGTAATAGCTACGTATGTTGGAAAAATGAAGTTATTAGACTATTTTATGATTGTAAATGGTAAAGAATGTGATTAAAGGCTCTTTTCCTATGTCAAAAGTTTTAGTTTTCGAGGGTAATAGCTACGTATGTTGAAAAAATGAAGATATTAGACTATTTTATGATTGCAAATGGTAAAGAATGTGATTAAAGGCTCTTTTCCTATGTCAAAAGTTTTAGTTTTCGAGGGTAATAGCTACGTATGTTGGAAAAATGAAGATATTAGACTATTTTATGATTGCAAATGGTAAAGAATGTGATTAAAGGCTCTTTTCCTATGTCAAAAGTTTTAGTTTTCGAGGGTAATAGCTACGTATGTTGGAAAAATGAAGATATTAGACTATTTTATGATTGCACATGGTAAAGAAAGTGCTTAAAGGCTCTTTTCCTATTTCAAAGGTTTAGTTTTTGAGGGTAATAGCTACGTATGTTGAAAAAATGAAGATATTAGACTATTTTATGATTGCACATGGTAAAGAAAGTGCTTAAAGGCTCTTTTCCTATTTCAAAAGTTTTAGTTTTCGAGGGTAATAGCTACGTATGTTGAAAAAATGAAGATATTAGACTATTTTATGATTGCAAATGGTAAAGAATGTGATTAAAGGCTCTTTTCCTATGTCAAAAGTTTTAGTTTTCGAGGGTAATAGCTACGTATGTTGGAAAAATGAAGATATTAGACTATTTTATGATTGCAAATGGTAAAGAATGTGATTAAAGGCTCTTTTCCTATTACAAAAGTTTTCATTTTCGAGGGTAATAGCTACGTATGTTGGAAAAATGAAGATATTAGACTATTTTATGATTGCACATGGTAAAGAATGTGATTAAAGGCTCTTTTCCTATGTCAAAAGTTTTAGTTTTCGAGGGTAATAGCTACGTATGTTGAAAAAATGAAGATATTATTCTATTTTATGATTGCAAATGGTAAAGAATGTGATTAAAGGCTCTTTTCCTATGTCAAAAGTTTTAGTTTTCGAGGGTAATAGCTACGTATGTTGGAAATATGAAGATATTAGACTATTTTATGATTGCACATGGTAAAGAATGTGATTAAAGGCTCTTTTCCTATGTCAAAAGTTTTAGTTTTCGAGGGTAATAGCTACGTATGTTGAAAAATGAAGATATTAGACTATTTTATGATTGCACATGGTAAAGAATGTGATTAAAGGCTCTTTTCCTATTTCAAAAGTTTTAGTTTTCGAGGGTAATAGCTACGTATGTTGAAAAAATGAAGATATTAGACTATTTTATGATTGCAAATGGTAAAGAATGTGATTAAAGGCTCTTTTCCTATGTCAAAAGTTTTAGTTTTCGAGGGTAATAGCTACGTATGTTGAAAAAATGAAGATATTAGACTATTTTATGATTGCAAATGGTAAAGAAAGTGCTTAAAGGCTCTTTTCCTATTTCAAAAGTTTTAGTTTTCGAGGGTAATAGCTACGTATGTTGAAAAAATGAAGATATTAGACTATTTTATGATTGCAAATGGTAAAGAATGTGATTAAAGGCTCTTTTCCTATGTCAAAAGTTTTAGTTTTCGAGGGTAATAGCTACGTATGTTGGAAAAATGAAGATATTAGACTATTTTATGATTGTAAATGGTAAAGAATGTGATTAAAGGCTCTTTTCCTATTTCAAAAGTTTTAGTTTTCGAGGGTAATAGCTACGTATGTTGAAAAAATGAAGATATTAGACTATTTTATGATTGCAAATGGTAAAGAATGTGATTAAAGGCTCTTTTCCTATGTCAAAAGTTTTAGTTTTCGAGGGTAATAGCTACGTATGTTGGAAAAATGAAGATATTAGACTATTTTATGATTGCAAATGGTAAAGAATGTGATTAAAGGCTCTTTTCCTATGTCAAAAGTTTTAGTTTTCGAGGGTAATAGCTACGTATGTTGGAAAAATGAAGATATTAGACTATTTTATGATTGCACATGGTAAAGAATGTGCTTAAAGGCTCTTTTCCTATTTCAAAGGTTTAGTTTTCGAGGGTAATAGCCACGTATGTTGAAAAAATGAAGATATTAGACTATTTTATGATTGCAAATGGTAAAGAATGTGATTAAAGGCTCTTTTCCTATGTCAAAAGTTTTAGTTTTCGAGGGTAATAGCTACGTATGTTGGAAAAATGAAGATAATAGACTATTTTATGATTGCACATGGCAAAGAATGTGATTAAAGGCTCTTTTCCTATGTCTAAAGTTTTAGTTTTCGAGGGTAATAGCTACGTATGTTGAAAAAATGAAGATATAAGACTATTTTATAATTGCACATGGTAAAAAATGTGCTTAAAGGCTCTTTTCCTATGTCAAAAGTTTTAGTTTTCAAGGGTAATAGCTACGTATGTTGAAAAAATGAAGATATTAGACTATTTTATAATTGCAAATGGTAAAGAATGTGATTAAAGGCTCTTTTCCTATTTCAAAAGTTTTCGTTTTCGAGGGTAATAGCTACGTATGTTGGAAATATGAAGATATTAGACTATTTTATGATTGCACATGGTAAAGAATGTGATTAAAGGCTCTTTTCCTATGTCAAAAGTTTTAGTTTTCGAGGGTAATAGCTACGTATGTTGGAAAAATGAAGCTATTAGACTATTTTATGATTGTAAATGGTAAAGAATGTGATTAAAGGCTCTTTTCCTATGTCAAAGTTTTAGTTTTCGAGGGTAATAGCTACGTATGTTGAAAAAATGAAGATATTAGACTATTTTATGATTGCACATGGTAAAGAAAGTGCTTAAAGGCTCTTTTCCTATTTCAAAAGTTTTAGTTTTCGAAGGTAATAGCTACGTATGTTGAAAAAATGAAGATATTAGACTATTTTATGATTGCAAATAGTAAAGAATGTGATTAAAAGCTCTTTTCCTATGTCAAAAGTTTTAGTTTTCGAGGGTAATAGCTACGTATGTTGAAAAAATTAAGATATTAGACTATTTTATGATTGTAAATGGTAAAGAATGTGATTAAAGGCTCTTTTCCTATTTCAAAAGTTTTAGTTTTCGAGGGTAATAACTACGTATGTTGAAAAAATGAAGATATTAGACTATTTTATGATTGCAAATGGTAAAGAATGTGATTAAAGGCTCTTTTCCTATGTCAAAAGTTTTAGTTTTCGAGGGTAATAGCTACGTATGTTGGAAAAATGAAGATATTAGACTATTTTATGATTGCAAATGGTAAAGAAAGTGCTTAAAGGCTCTTTTCCTATTTCAAAAGTTTTAGTTTTCGAGGGTAATAGCTACGTATGTTGGAAAAATGAAGATATTAGACTATTTTATGATTGCAAATGGTAAAGAATGTGATTAAAGGCTCTTTTCCTATTTCAAAAGTTTTCGTTTTCGAGGGTAATAGCTACGTATGTTGGAAAAATGAAGTTATTAGACTATTTTATGATTGTAAATGGTAAAGAATGTGATTAAAGGCTCTTTTCCTATGTCAAAAGTTTTAGTTTTCGAGGGTAATAGCTACGTATGTTGAAAAAATGAAGATATTAGACTATTTTATGATTGCAAATGGTAAAGAATGTGATTAAAGGCTCTTTTCCTATGTCAAAAGTTTTAGTTTTCGAGGGTAATAGCTACGTATGTTGGAAAAATGAAGATATTAGACTATTTTATGATTGCAAATGGTAAAGAATGTGATTAAAGGCTCTTTTCCTATGTCAAAAGTTTTAGTTTTCGAGGGTAATAGCTACGTATGTTGGAAAAATGAAGATATTAGACTATTTTATGATTGCACATGGTAAAGAAAGTGCTTAAAGGCTCTTTTCCTATTTCAAAGGTTTAGTTTTCGAGGGTAATGGCCACGTATGTTGAAAAAATGAAGATATTAGACTATTTTATGATTGCAAATGGTAAAGAATGTGATTAAAGGCTCTTTTCCTATGTCAAAAGTTTTAGTTTTCGAGGGTAATAGCTACGTATGTTGGAAAAATGAAGATAATAGACTATTTTATGATTGCACATGGTAAAGAATGTGATTAAAGGCTCTTTTCCTATGTCAAAAGTTTTAGTTTTCGAGGGTAATAGCTACGTATGTTGGAAAAATGAAGCTATTAGACTATTTTATGATTGCACATGGTAAAGAATGTGATTAAAGGCTCTTTTCCTATGTCAAAAGTTTTAGTTTTCGAGGGTAAAAGCTACGTATGTTGAAAAAATTAAGATATTAGACTATTTTATGATTGTAAATGGTAAAGAATGTGATTAAAGGCTCTTTTCCTATGTCAAAAGTTTTAGTTTTCGAGGGTAATAGCTACGTATGTTGAAAAAATGAAGATATTAGACTATTTTATGATTGCACATGGTAAAGAAAGTGCTTAAAGGCTCTTTTCCTATTTCAAAAGTTTTAGTTTTCGAGGGTAATAGCTACGTATGTTGAAAAAATGAAGATATTAGACTATTTTATGATTGCAAATAGTAAAGAATGTGATTAAAGGCTCTTTTCCTATGTCAAAAGTTTTAGTTTTCGAGGGTAATAGCTACGTATGTTGAAAAAATTAAGATATTAGACTATTTTATGATTGTAAATGGTAAAGAATGTGATTAAAGGCTCTTTTCCTATTTCAAAAGTTTTAGTTTTCGAGGGTAATAACTACGTATGTTGAAAAAATGAAGATATTAGACTATTTTATGATTGCAAATGGTAAAGAATGTGATTAAAGGCTCTTTTCCTATGTCAAAAGTTTTAGTTTTCGAGGGTAATAGCTACGTATGTTGGAAAAATGAAGATATTAGACTATTTTATGATTGCAAATGGTAAAGAAAGTGCTTAAAGGCTCTTTTCCTCTTTCAAAAGTTTTAGTTTTCGAGGGTAATAGCTACGTATGTTGGAAAAATGAAGATATTAGACTATTTTATGATTGCAAATGGTAAAGAATGTGATTAAAGGCTCTTTTCCTATTTCAAAAGTTTTCGTTTTCGAGGGTAATAGCTACGTATGTTGGAAAAATGAAGTTATTAGACTATTTTATGATTGTAAATGGTAAAGAATGTGATTAAAGGCTCTTTTCCTATGTCAAAAGTTTTAGTTTTCGAGGGTAATAGCTCAGTATATTGAAAAAATGAAGATATTAGACTATTTTATGATTGCAAATGGTAAAGAATGTGATTAAAGGCTCTTTTCCTATGTCAAAAGTTTTAGTTTTCGAGGGTAATAGCTACGTATGTTGGAAAAATGAAGATATTAGACTATTTTATGATTGCAAATGGTAAAGAATGTGATTAAAGGCTCTTTTCCTATGTCAAAAGTTTTAGTTTTCGAGGGTAATAGCTACGTATGTTGGAAAAATGAAGATATTAGACTATTTTATGATTGCACATGGTAAAGAAAGTGCTTAAAGGCTCTTTTCCTATTTCAAAGGTTTAGTTTTCGAGGGTAATAGCTACGTATGTTGAAAAAATGAAGATATTAGACTATTTTATGATTGCAAATGGTAAAGAATGTGATTAAAGGCTCTTTTCCTATGTCAAAAGTTTTAGTTTTCGAGGGTAATAGCTACGTATGTTGGAAAAATGAAGATATTAGACTATTTTATGATTGCACATGGTAAAGAATGTGATTAAAGGCTCTTTTTCTATGTCTAAAGTTTTAGTTTTCGAGGGTAATAGCTACGTATGTTGAAAAAATGAAGATATAAGACTATTTTATAATTGCACATGGTAAAAAATGTGCTTAAAGGCTCTTTTCCTATGTCAAAAGTTTTAGTTTTCGAGGGTAATAGCTACGTATGTTGAAAAAATGAAGATATTAGACTATTTTATAATAGCAAATGATAGAGCCTTTAATCACATTCTTTACAATTTGCAATCATAAAATAGTCTAATATCTTCATTTTTTCAACATACGTAGTTATTACCCTCGAAAACTAAAACTTTTGAAATAGGAAAAGAGCCTTTAATCACATTCTTTACCATTTACAATCATAAAATAGTCTAATATCTTAATTTTTTCAACATACGTAGCTATTACCCTCGAAAACTAAAACTTTTGACATAGGAAAAGAGCTTTTAATCACATTCTTTACTATTTGCAATCATAAAATAGTCTAATATCTTCATTTTTTCAACATACGTAGCTATTACCTTCGAAAACTAAAACTTTTGAAATAGGAAAAGAGCCTTTAAGCACTTTCTTTACCATGTGCAATCATAAAATAGTCTAATATCTTCATTTTTTCAACATACGTAGCTATTACCCTCGAAAACTAAAACTTTTGACATAGGAAAAGAGCCTTTAATCACATTCTTTACCATTTACAATCATAAAATAGTCTAATAGCTTCATTTTTCCAACATACGTAGCTATTACCCTCGAAAACTAAAACTTTTGACATAGGAAAAGAGCCTTTAATCACATTCTTTACCATGTGCAATCATAAAATAGTCTAATATCTTCATATTTCCAACATACGTAGCTATTACCCTCGAAAACGAAAACTTTTGAAATAGGAAAAGAGCCTTTAATCACATTCTTTACCATTTGCAATTATAAAATAGTCTAATATCTTCATTTTTTCAACATACGTAGCTATTACCCTCGAAAACTAAAACTTTTGACATAGGAAAAGAGCCTTTAAGCACATTTTTTACCATGTGCAATTATAAAATAGTCTTATATCTTCATTTTTTCAACATACGTAGCTATTACCCTCGAAAACTAAAACTTTAGACATAGGAAAAGAGCCTTTAATCACATTCTTTACCATGTGCAATCATAAAATAGTCTATTATCTTCATTTTTCCAACATACGTAGCTATTACCCTCGAAAACTAAAACTTTTGACATAGGAAAAGAGCCTTTAATCACATTCTTTACCATTTGCAATCATAAAATAGTCTAATATCTTCATTTTTTCAACATACGTGGCTATTACCCTCGAAAACTAAACCTTTGAAATAGGAAAAGAGCCTTTAAGCACTTTCTTTACCATGTGCAATCATAAAATAGTCTAATATCTTCATTTTTCCAACATACGTAGCTATTACCCTCGAAAACTAAAACTTTTGACATAGGAAAAGAGCCTTTAATCACATTCTTTACCATTTGCAATCATAAAATAGTCTAATATCTTCATTTTTCCAACATACGTAGCTATTACCCTCGAAAACTAAAACTTTTGACATAGGAAAAGAGCCTTTAATCACATTCTTTACCATTTGCAATCATAAAATAGTCTAATATCTTCATTTTTCCAACATACGTAGCTATTACCCTCGAAAACTAAAACTTTTGACATAGGAAAAGAGCCTTTAATCACATTCTTTACCATTTGCAATCATAAAATAGTCTAATATCTTCATTTTTTCAACATACATAGCTATTACCCTCGAAAACTAAAACTTTTGACATAGGAAAAGAGCCTTTAATCACATTCTTTACCATTTACAATCATAAAATAGTCTAATAACTTCATTTTTCCAACATACGTAGCTATTACCCTCGAAAACGAAAACTTTTGAAATAGGAAAAGAGCCTTTAATCACATTCTTTACCATTTGCAATCATAAAATAGTCTAATATCTTCATTTTTCCAACATACGTAGCTATTACCCTCGAAAACTAAAACTTTTGAAATAGGAAAAGAGCCTTTAAGCACTTTCTTTACCATTTGCAATCATAAAATAGTCTAATATCTTCATTTTTCCAACATACGTAGCTATTACCCTCGAAAACTAAAACTTTTGACATAGGAAAAGAGCCTTTAATCACATTCTTTACCATTTGCAATCATAAAATAGTCTAATATCTTCATTTTTTCAACATACGTAGTTATTACCCTCGAAAACTAAAACTTTTGAAATAGGAAAAGAGCCTTTAATCACATTCTTTACCATTTACAATCATAAAATAGTCTAATATCTTAATTTTTTCAACATACGTAGCTATTACCCTCGAAAACTAAAACTTTTGACATAGGAAAAGAGCTTTTAATCACATTCTTTACTATTTGCAATCATAAAATAGTCTAATATCTTCATTTTTTCAACATACGTAGCTATTACCTTCGAAAACTAAAACTTTTGAAATAGGAAAAGAGCCTTTAAGCACTTTCTTTACCATGTGCAATCATAAAATAGTCTAATATCTTCATTTTTTCAACATACGTAGCTATTACCCTCGAAAACTAAAACTTTTGACATAGGAAAAGAGCCTTTAATCACATTCTTTACCATTTACAATCATAAAATAGTGTAATATCTTAATTTTTTCAACATACGTAGCTATTACCCTCGAAAACTAAAACTTTTGACATAGGAAAAGAGCCTTTAATCACATTCTTTACCATGTGCAATCATAAAATAGTCTAATAGCTTCATTTTTCCAACATACGTAGCTATTACCCTCGAAAACTAAAACTTTTGACATAGGAAAAGAGCCTTTAATCACATTCTTTACCATGTGCAATCATAAAATAGTCTAATATCTTCATATTTCCAACATACGTAGCTATTACCCTCGAAAACTAAAACTTTTGACATAGGAAAAGAGCCTTTAATCACATTCTTTACCATTTGCAATCATAAAATAGTCTAATATCTTCATTTTTTCAACATACGTAGCTATTACCCTCGAAAACTAAAACTTTTGACATAGGAAAAGAGCCTTTAATCACATTCTTTACCATGTGCAATCATAAAATAGTCTAATATCTTCATTTTTCCAACATACGTAGCTATTACCCTCGAAAATGAAAACTTTTGTAATAGGAAAAGAGCCTTTAATCACATTCTTTACCATTTGCAATCATAAAATAGTCTAATATCTTCATTTTTCCAACATACGTAGCTATTACCCTCGAAAACTAAAACTTTTGACATAGGAAAAGAGCCTTTAATCACATTCTTTACCATTTGCAATCATAAAATAGTCTAATATCTTCATTTTTTCAACATACGTAGCTATTACCCTCGAAAACTAAAACTTTTGAAATAGGAAAAGAGCCTTTAAGCACTTTCTTTACCATGTGCAATCATAAAATAGTCTAATATCTTCATTTTTTCAACATACGTAGCTATTACCCTCGAAAACTAAACCTTTGAAATAGGAAAAGAGCCTTTAAGCACTTTCTTTACCATGTGCAATCATAAAATAGTCTAATATCTTCATTTTTCCAACATACGTAGCTATTACCCTCGAAAACTAAAACTTTTGACATAGGAAAAGAGCCTTTAATCACATTCTTTACCATTTGCAATCATAAAATAGTCTAATATCTTCATTTTTCCAACATACGTAGCTATTACCCTCGAAAACTAAAACTTTTGACATAGGAAAAGAGCCTTTAATCACATTCTTTACCATTTACAATCATAAAATAGTCTAATAACTTCATTTTTCCAACATACGTAGCTATTACCCTCGAAAACGAAAACTTTTGAAATAGGAAAAGAGCCTTTAATCACATTCTTTACCATTTGCAATCATAAAATAGTCTAATATCTTCATTTTTCCAACATACGTAGCTATTACCCTCGAAAACTAAAACTTTTGAAATAGGAAAAGAGCCTTTAAGCACTTTCTTTACCATTTGCAATCATAAAATAGTCTAATATCTTCATTTTTCCAACATACGTAGCTATTACCCTCGAAAACTAAAACTTTTGACATAGGAAAAGAGCCTTTAATCACATTCTTTACCATTTGCAATCATAAAATAGTCTAATATCTTCATTTTTTCAACATACGTAGTTATTACCCTCGAAAACTAAAACTTTTGAAATAGGAAAAGAGCCTTTCATCACATTCTTTACCATTTACAATCATAAAATAGTCTAATATCTTATTTTTTCAACATACGTAGCTATTACCCTCGAAAACTAAAACTTTTGACATAGGAAAAGAGCCTTTAATCACATTCTTTACTATTTGCAATCATAAAATAGTCTAATATCTTCATTTTTTCAACATACGTAGCTATTACCCTCGAAAACTAAAACTTTTGAAATAGGAAAAGAGCCTTTAAGCACTTCTTTACCATGTGCAATCATAAAATAGTCTAATATCTTCATTTTTTCAACATACGTAGCTATTACCCTCGAAAACTAAAACTTTTGACATAGGAAAAGAGCCTTTAATCACATTCTTTACCATGTGCAATCATAAAATAGTCTAATATCTTCATTTTTTCAACATACGTAGCTATTACCCTCGAAAACTAAAACTTTTGACATAGGAAAAGAGCCTTTAATCACATTCTTTACCATTTGCAATCATAAAATAGTCTAATATCTTCATTTTTCAACATACGTAGCTATTACCCTCGAAAACTAAAACTTTTGAAATAGGAAAAGAGCCTTTAAGCACTTTCTTTACCATGTGCAATCATAAAATAGTCTAATATCTTCATTTTTTCAACATACGTAGCTATTACCCTCGAAAACTAAAACTTTTGAAATAGGAAAAGAGCCTTTAAGCACTTTCTTTACCATGTGCAATCATAAAATAGTCTAATATCTTCATTTTTTCAACATACGTAGCTATTACCCTCGAAAACTAAAACTTTCGACATAGGAAAAGAGCCTTTAATCACATTCTTTACCATGTGCAATCATAAAATAGTCTAATATCTTCATTTTTTCAACATACGTAGCTATTACCCTCGAAAACGAAAACTTTTGAAATAGGAAAAGAGCCTTTAATCACATTCTTTACCATTTGCAATTATAAAATAGTCTAATATCTTCATTTTTTCAACATACGTAGCTATTACCCTCGAAAACTAAAACTTTTGACATAGGAAAAGAGCCTTTAAGCAC
The DNA here is from genome assembly GCF_032884065.1 of Artemia franciscana. NCBI lineage: Eukaryota > Metazoa > Arthropoda > Branchiopoda > Anostraca > Artemiidae > Artemia > Artemia franciscana. The sequence goes on from NW_027066339.1 coordinate 16,324, forward strand.
ATTTTTTACCATGTGCAATCATAAAATAGTCTAATATCTTCATTTTTTCAACATACGTAGCTATTACCCTCGAAAACTAAAACTTTAGACATAGGAAAAGAGCCTTTAATCACATTCTTTACCATGTGCAATCATAAAATAGTCTAATATCTTCATTTTTCCAACATACGTAGCTATTACCCTCGAAAACTAAAACTTTTGACATAGGAAAAGAGCCTTTAATCACATTCTTTACCATTTGCAATCATAAAATAGTCTAATATCTTCATTTTTTCAACATACGTAGCTATTACCCTCGAAAACTAAAACTTTTGAAATAGGAAAAGAGCCTTTAAGCACTTTCTTTACCATGTGCAATCATAAAATAGTCTAATATCTTCATTTTTCCAACATACGTAGCTATTACCCTCGAAAACTAAAACTTTTGACATAGGAAAAGAGCCTTTAATCACATTCTTTACCATTTGCAATCATAAAATAGTCTAATATCTTCATTTTTCCAACATACGTAGCTATTACCCTCGAAAACTAAAACTTTTGACATAGGAAAAGAGCCTTTAATCACATTCTTTACCATTTGCAATCATAAAATAGTCTAATATCTTCATTTTTTCAACATACGTAGCTATTACCCTCGAAAACTAAAACTTTTGACATAGGAAAAGAGCCTTTAATCACATTCTTTACCATTTACAATCATAAAATAGTCTAATATCTTCATTTTTCCAACATACGTAGCTATTACCCTCGAAAACTAAAACTTTTGAAATAGGAAAAGAGCCTTTAATCACATTCTTTACCATTTGCAATCATAAAATAGTCTAATATCTTCATTTTTCCAACATACGTAGCTATTACCCTCGAAAACTAAAACTTTTGAAATAGGAAAAGAGCCTTTAATCACATTCTTTACCATTTGCAATCATAAAATAGTCTAATATCTTCATTTTTTCAACATACGTAGCTATTACCCTCGAAAACTAAAACTTTTGACATAGGAAAAGAGCCTTTAATCACATTCTTTACCATTTGCAATCATAAAATAGTCTAATATCTTCATTTTTTCAACATACGTAGCTATTACCCTCGAAAACTAAAACTTTTGAAATAGGAAAAGAGCCTTTAATCACATTCTTTACCATTTACAATCATAAAATAGTCTAATATCTTCATTTTTTCAACATACGTAGCTATTACCCTCGAAAACTAAAACTTTTGAAATAGGAAAAGAGCCTTTAATCACATTCTTTACCATTTGCAATCATAAAATAGTCTAATATCTTCATTTTTTCAACATACGTAGCTATTACCCTCGAAAACTAAAACTTTTGACATAGGAAAAGAGCCTTTAAGCACATTTCTTTACCATGTGCAATCATAAAATAGTCTAATATCTTCATTTTTTCAACATACGTAGCTATTACCCTCGAAAACTAAAACTTTTGACATAGGAAAAGAGCCTTTAATCACATTCTTTACCATTTACAATCATAAAATAGTCTAATATCTTAATTTTTTCAACATACGTAGCTATTACCCTCGAAAACTAAAACTTTTGACATAGGAAAAGAGCCTTTAATCACATTCTTTACCATGTGCAATCATAAAATAGTCTAATAGCTTCATTTTTCCAACATACGTAGCTATTACCCTCGAAAACTAAAACTTTTGACATAGGAAAAGAGCCTTTAATCACATTCTTTACCATGTGCAATCATAAAATAGTCTAATATCTTCATTTTTCCAACATACGTAGCTATTACCCTCGAAAACTAAAACTTTTGACATAGGAAAAGAGCCTTTAATCACATTCTTTACCATTTGCAATCATAAAATAGTCTAATATCTTCATTTTTTCAACATACGTAGCTATTACCCTCGAAAACTAAAACTTTTGACATAGGAAAAGAGCCTTTAATCACATTCTTTACCATTGCAATCATAAAATAGTCTAATATCTTCATTTTTCCAACATACGTAGCTATTACCCTCGAAAACTAAAACTTTTGACATAGGAAAAGAGCCTTTAATCACATTCTTTACCATTGCAATCATAAAATAGTCTAATATCTTCATTTTTCCAACATACGTAGCTATTACCCTCGAAAACTAAAACTTTTGACATAGGAAAAGAGCCTTTAATCACATTCTTTACCATTTGCAATCATAAAATAGTCTAATATCTTCATTTTTCCAACATACGTAGCTATTACCCTCGAAAACTAAAACTTTTGAAATAGGAAAAGAGCCTTTAATCACATTCTTTACCATTTGCAATCATAAAATAGTCTAATATCTTCATTTTTCCAACATACGTAGCTATTACCCTCGAAAACTAAAACTTTTGAAATAGGAAAAGAGCCTTTAATCACATTCTTTACCATTTGCAATCATAAAATAGTCTAATATCTTCATTTTTCCAACATACGTAGCTATTACCCTCGAAAACTAAAACTTTTGACATAGGAAAAGAGCCTTTAATCACATTCTTTACCATTTGCAATCATAAAATAGTCTAATATCTTCATTTTTTCAACATACGTAGCTATTACCCTCGAAAACTAAAACTTTTGA